>NC_079429.1:1589204-1674204 GCF_026213295.1 Gadus chalcogrammus
CTTTATTTGTTGTGCATCTCCTTACGGTCGGTATGGCTTAATAAATGTCCTTGCACTGAACTGGTTACTGAACTTGTCTTTAATGTGAAACACTAACTAACCTCAACCTTCCTAAGGGCTTTTACTGTGAAACACTTACTGACCCAAACCTCCCTAAGGGCTTTTAATGGTAAACACTAACTAACCACAAACTCCCTTTGGCTTTAAATGTGAAACACTTACCAACCCCTACTTTCTTAAGGGCTTTTAATGTGAAACACTAACCAACCCCTACTTTCTTAAGGGCTTTTAATGTGAAACACTAACTAACCCCCACCTCCTTAGGGGCTTTTAATGTGAAACACTAACTAACCCCAAACTCACTAAGGGCTTGTAATGTGAAACACTAACTAACCACCAGTCAGTACTGCCCTTCCATTCGATCAAGACTAACAATGATGTCAGAATATGGAGTCAGTTTCTACAGCGTCAAACACACTGATGAGAGAGAGAGAGAGAGAGAGAGAGAGAGAGAGAGAGAGAGAGAGAGAGAGCGAGAGAGAGACAGAGAGAGAGAGATAAAGACAGAGAGACAGACAGAGAGAGAAGGAGACAAAGACAGAGACAGAGACAGAAAGAGAGAGATCGAGAGAAAGAGAGAGAGTTAGACAGGGAGAACACACATTCACTCATTTCTTGTGATATTTTTTTCAGAGGGTCTTTGTCGGTCTTCCATGTTGTGTGGAAGAGGATCCGGGCTCTCTGGAGGAGGAGTGGACGGGACCCTGGTAGCTCTCCAGGAGTAGGAGTGGGCAGGACCCTGGCTGTTCTCCATCAACAGGAGAGGACAGGATCCTGTGGAGGACAGCACTGGGGGTTAGATGATCACCAGGTGGGTTAAGGACCACAGGGGTGGGGGGGGCAGGTGTGACGCTCCTCACCTGGTGTGCTTTTCTTCTAGCAGGAGTAGGTTCGGATGGAGGCCGACTCCCCCCTGGCGCCCGAGTTGGCTGATAGACAGGAGACAGGCGTTCAAACACAACCCAAGAACCTGGCAGCCCTAGTCACGGAGTTACGTAGCTACGCAAAAATAGACTCAAGACTCACCTGTTCAGAGCTCAGCTAGACTCTGTATAGCCACCTCATCCCTCCCCTCCAACTTGTTGTATGTTGTACGTCCTGGCACTTAATGTACGCACTTATTGCACGTCGTATTTAGTTACAATACTTAGTTATGTAACATCTTAGCCTAGCTCTCATTGTTGTTTACGGTGAATGGGTTAACCTAGCGATTGTTGGTGCTCTGCACTCGGTTCTATGAACATGCTTATCGTACCGACAGCGATATATTGTTTCACTTTCTTACGACGAATGTACTTATTGTAAGTCGCTTTGGATAAAAGCGTCTTCTAAACGCCCTGAATGTAAATGTAAATGGATGGAAGAGAGTGCGACGGGTAAAGGTGCCTTGCTCTGCGGCTGACCTTCACTCTGGACCTTCCTCAGGGTGACGGAGGACGTGGCGATGGCGGAGGCACGGAAGTTAGCGGGGAGCGTCTCCGAGTCGGAGGCCACGCCCCTCAGATCCTTCTCCCGGAACATCTTCCTCCAGGATGGCGAACGCGTGAACGTCTTGGTCCCGTCCTGTCACAACGCAGGTAGCGCTTAGCCCCACACATGTAGCCCCCAACACAGTCACGTAGCGCCTAGCCCAACGCACATAGCGCCTAGCCCAACGCACATAGCGCCTAGCCCAACGCACGTAGCGCTTAGCACAGTCAAGTAGCGCTTAGCACAGTCAAGTAGCGCTTAGCACAGTCGTGTAGAACTTAGCACAGTCACGTAGCGTTGCGTTTAGCAGGTACGCGTAGCATGTAGCACAACAAACTGTACATAGCGCTAAGCACGGACATGTAACGCTGAGTACAACACACATAGCATTGAGCGTGATCATATAGCATAGCTTTAGCACGGTCACACATAGCGCTTCAGCGTTTGGCGCCGCCAACAGCTTCTGCCTCTTACCTCGTCTGGCCTCCTCTCGGTTGCCATGGAGATGAGGGCGTTGTACTCCTTCTCCAAGAGCTGCCGAGCCTGAAGGAGAAATAATAAAAATCAAACAATGAAATCACAGTTTTAACCATGACATCCTCGTACGAACGGTAGAACGGTGACTGACATCACCGTTAGTACATCTATTACCTCGTTATTAGATTCATATTACGAGCTGAGATTTTTTCTTTTATAAAGCAGCGTGACTCGCAACGTAACACAGAATGAGTAAAGTAAAAGCAAAGAATACAAGAATGTGCAATATTAATTTAGGGTTTCGGTGAGACATAAAACACACTCAAGCTGCGTTGCATAGTGAGGAGCAGATGGGGGTGCTTCAGACCGGTGGGCGGCCCACCTGTGTGCTCTGATTGGGTATTTGGAGGAGGAGGGCGAGGTCAGTGTAGTCGAAGGTGTCGTCCAGCGCCAGCAGAGCCCCGTGGACGCCACTCTCTGTCAGGTTGTCCGCAAACTCCTTCAGACCGATGGTCTGCACCCAGCACATCACGCGCTCGTTGGACCAAACCATCACATCTAGAGGGAGGGGGGGGCGGGAGGAAGATGAATGAATATCCATGATCCATAACATCTGATCTATAATCAATGATCCATTATCCGTAGGCTCACCGTGGTTCTGGTGCTGGCTCTCGTCGCGTCTCCTCTCCAGCTCCTTGCGGTCGTAGTTCAGGCGTTTCAGACACATGATGCCGTAGTGGAGACTCACCCTGACGCCACGACAACAACAACACTGTCACTACGCTGTAGTGGAGACTCAGCTTGATGCCATGACAACAACAACACTGTCACTACGCTGTAGTGGAGACTCAGATTGATGCCATGACAACAACAACACTGTTACCAGAAAGTGGACACTATGCTGTAGCTATGCTGAGACTCACGCTGTTACCATGACAACACACGTCAACAACAGGGTTACCATGACAACAACAACAACAACACTGTTATCTGAAATTGGACACTAGGCTGTAGCAGAGACTCACGCTGTTACTATGACAACACACGGCAACAACAGGGTTACCGTGACAACAAACCACAACTCGATGACCACAGCAACAAGCCACAAAAAGTGGGTTGAGGCTGTGTGTGTGTGTGTGTGTGTGTGTATGTGTGTGTGTGTGGGGAGGTATGTGTGTGTGTGGGGTGAGGGTCAGACCTGTGGAAGCTGTCCACCATCTTGAGCTGGCCCCTCAGCTCCTTCTTGGTGAGGTGGTCCAGCATGCGGGCGTCCACCAGGGACTCCATGAAGTAGGAGCGGTACTGCGGCAGACCCAGGCTGGGCAGCCACTCGTTGCCCACCCACTCGTGGTTCATGTCCCCGTAGGCCAGGATCTGGTTGGGGGGGAGAGAGAGGGGGGTCTTTAGGGGGCCACTGGGTCCTAGGTGGATACTGCTATCAAGGCTACATGCTAAATACTACACTATATAGGGCTACTGAGTGGATACTGCATGCTATCAAGGCTACATGCTAAATACTACGCTATATAGGGCTACTGAGTGGATACTGCATGCTATCAAGGCTACATGCTAAATACTACGCTATATAGGGCTACTAGGTGGATACTGCATGCTATCAAGGCTACATGCTAAATACTACGCTATATAGGGCTACTAGGTGGATACTGCATGCTATCAAGGCTACATGCTAAATACTACGCTACATAGGGCTACTAGGTGGATACTGCATGCTATCAAGGCTACATGCTAAATACTACGCTATATAGGGCTACTAGGTGGATACTGCATGCTATCAAGGCTACATGCTAAATACTACGCTATATAGGGCTACTAGGTGGATACTGCATGGTATCAAGGCTACATGCTAAATACTACGCTATATAGGGCTACTAGGTGGATACTGCATGCTATCAAGGCTACATGCTAAATACTACGCTATATAGGGCTACTAGGTGGATACTGCATGCTATCAAGGCTACATGCTTAATACTACGCTACATAGGGCTACTAGGTGCATACTGCATGCTATCAAGGCTAGATGCTTAATACTACGCTACATAGGGCTACTAGGTGGATACTGCATGCTGTCAAGGCTACATGGTTAATACTACACTACATAGGGCTACTAGGGGGATACTGCATGCTATCAAGGCTACATGCTTAATACTATGCTACATAGGGCTACTAGGTGGATACTGCATGCTATCAAGGCTACATGGTTAATACTACACTACATAGGGCTACTAGGTGCATACTGCATGCTATCAAGGCTACATGCTTAATACTATGCTACATAGGGCTACTAGGTGGATACTGCATGCTATCAAGGCTACATGCTAAATACTACGCTACATAGGGCTACTAGGGGGATACTGCATGCTGGCGAGACTACATGGTAAATACTACAATGCTAATAATAGAACAGGAAGCTCACCTGATCCCAGCTGAACTCCTTCTGCTCCTATTGGTCAAAGCAGCGGAGGTGGAGAGAGAGAGAGAGAGAGAGAGAGAGAGAGAGAGAGAGAGAGAGAGAGAGAGAGAGAGAGAGAGAGGGGGGGGGGGAGGAAAGAAAGGAGAGGAGAAAGGGAAGATTTGGAAAGGCGGGGTTGAAACGAAGAAAGGAAGAGGAAGAGGAATGAAGAGTATTTACCCATGAGGAGCAGTATGGAGGAGGAGGAGGAGCAGTATGGAGGAGGAGGAGGAGGAGCAGTATGGAGGAGGAAGAGGAGCAGTATGGAGGAGGAGGAGGAGCAGGGGGGGGGGGGGGAGAAGGAGGAAGAGAGGGAGAGGAGGAAACAGGGAAGGAGGTGGCAGAGGGTGGTTAGTGAGGTAGTTAGTTGGAAGCAGTTACTACAGATCTGAAGGGAACGGAGGGGAGAGACAGATTCCTAATCCAACACAAGGAGAAGAAAACATGATGTCATCAATATCATCATCACCGTCAGCCAACCAACACAAGGCACTCTGTCTGAGCCGTCGTCACACGTGTGTTCCTCCACATCGCTACTGGTCATGGGTATTTAAAGATACTGGTCCAGCAAGAGGAGAATAATGAGGAAGAGGAGGATGAGGGGGAGGAGGAAGGCTTACTGGTTTGGTTGCCGTGGTGAGAGACTCCATCTCTGCGTGGGTCATCCAAATATTACTGGTAGACTGTAAACAACAAACGATAAAAACAAAAGGCTGCAGTCAGAACTTTGTGTGCGTGAGTGTGCATGTATATTAATAGTAGTAGTACTATTAGTAATAATATGAACACATAGTATATGCAATGTAGAGAATTAGAGTGATTATCACACTCATTTTGTATAGATTCAAACAATTGTCTGTTAGATTCTACAGTTAAAGTTATATAATGCTGAACGCTGAACGCTATGGTTTACCAGAACGGAGTATTCAGAGGCTGTGTAATAAGTGCAGGCATGAGGTGTACTTACAGATCGTGTGCTTGCTGGAGCAGAGGGGCTGGTCAGAGACACCATCTCCTGTATGGCGAGGCGTAGCTTGAGGCGGTGCAGTGGGTTGCTGATGCCGATCTCTCTCTGGATCTCCGTGTCCGACAGGTTGGCCATGATGGCTCCGCTCTTCACGTTGGCCCGGCACGCGGCCACGTACCAGGCCGGCATGCCCACCCACAGCTGGGAAACACCGGATTAACCGGATTAACCAGATCATCAGGACCAGATTAAACGGATTAGCAAAATCATCAAGGCCAGATTAACCAGATTGACTAGATTACCAGATTTACCGCAGCCAGATTAAGTAAATTAGCCAGATGAACCATATTGACCAGATAACCATACCCAGATTAACCAGAATAAGTAAAACAAGATCAACAAGAATCATATCTTTATACAGACTATCAGCACCAGACCAGACTAGACCAGACTAGTGCAGACTAGAGTAGACCTGACTAGTGCAGACTAGACTAGACCACACCAGACTAGTGCAGACTAGACTAGACCAGACTAGTGCAGACTAGACTAGACCAGACTAGTGCAGACTAGACTAGACCAGACCATCAGGACCAGACCAGACTAGTGCAGACTAGAGCAGACCAGACTAGTGCAGACTAAACCATCGGAATGAGACTAAACTAGACCAGACTAGTGCAGACTAGAGTAGACCAGACCATCAGGACCAGACCAGACCAGACCAGACTAGTTCAGACTAGACCAAACCAGACCATCAGGCCAGCCTGGGCGTACCTCCAGCCATGTGACCACGGTGGGACCGTCCCAGGAGGCGAAGGGGAGACCCTGACGACACGCCTCCTCCAGAAGGTCATGTCTGGAGGGAGGAGGAGAGAGGAGGAGGGGGAGGAGGAGGAGGAGAGAGGGGGAGGAGGAGGAGGAGAGAGGAGAGAGGAGGAGGGGGAGGAGGGAGGAGGAGGAGAGAGGAGGAGGGGGTGGAGGAGGAGAGAGGAGGAGGGAGGAGGAGGAGGAGAGAGGAGGAGAGGAGGGGGGAGGAGGAGGAGGAGGAGGAGAGAGGAGGAGGGGCAGGAGGAGAGAGGAGGAGGGGGTGGAGGAGCAGGAGGAGAGAGGAGGAGGGGGAGGAGGAGAGAGGAGGAGAGAGGAGGAGGGGGAGGAGGAGGGGGTGGAAGAGCAGGAGGAGAGAGGAGGAGGAGGAGGAGGAGGAGGAGAGAGGAGGAGGAGGAGGTGGAGAATTTACAGTTATATTGTTCACCTACACAGAGATAAATGAAACCATATACATACTATAGTACTATATTTATATAGTTTATATAATTATGACGTGGTATGTCTCAATGCTGCGCCTGTCTTATTTTTCCGTCCGATGTAGCTCATGTGTATCTCTATGCACTAGATCATAGGAAGGAGTTCTTACTTCTTCTTGCTCCGGCGGTCCTTCTCCACAGTTCCGGTCCCCATCTTGAGACTCAGAGGGTCAGCAGAGCCCAGCTCATCTGACGGGGTCGAGGCTGGGAGATAAGATTCATATTATAGCGTATAGAATATTAAAACAAGCCTTATCACTATCATGGCAGGCAGACAGACAGACAGACAGACATAACATGTTAAAAGGGGTACTATGGAAAAAAACGGTGACTACGGAAACACTGTTACTATGGTAACACTATGACTGTGGAAACACTGTTGCTATGGAAACATGGGAATGCTGTTACCTTGGAAAGAATGTATCGATGGGACCCCACCATTGCTAGACATTGCGAAACTCAATGCGGGTAGCTTGTAGGTGTGTGAATAGATGTTTGAACCCTGTTACCATGGAAACTCTGTTACCATGGAAGTCATGTTACAGGTAAACAGGTGCGAGACCAGCTGCGGAACCAGGTGTGGGACACCATGCATAGACTCTTCGTCTGCTCAAATAAATGCTTAATGAGGAGTTGGGAAATATGTGAACGCAGAGATTCTCCGAGACGTTCCTGCATTGTGTCGCTGCAGCGCACAGCCTCACCTCACAGGCTTCTTTATACATCTGTGATTCTGCTCGGAAACTAGAATACACATGTCTCTAAGGGCATTGCTCTGCACAGCACCGTTTATTCATCAGGCCCCAGGTGTCAGACCAGGTTTGACACCAGGTTTGGGACCAGGTGTGTGAGAGCAGGTATGAGAGCAGGTTTGAGACCAGGTGTGTGAGACCAGGTGTGAACCAGGATTGAGACCGTGTGCGACCAGGTGTGAGACCAGGTTTGTGAGACCAGGTGTGAGACCATGTGTGAACCAGCATTGAGACTGTGTGTGTGACCAGGTGTGAGACCAGGTGTGTGAACACCTGTGTGCGACCAGGTGTGTGAACACCTGTGTGGGACCAGGTGTGTGAACACCTGTGTGGGACCAGGTGTGTGAACACCTGTGTGGGACCAGGTGTGTGAACACCTGTGTGGGACCAGGTGAAGACTGACCCAGTGAGGGGGACTCCCGGCCGCTCCCGGGCATCCTTCCCTTCTCCTTCTTGCCGAAGAGACGGCCGATGGACGACTTGATACTCTTCTTCTTACTGGCCTTGTGGAGCGAGTCCTGGCTAGCTGTGATGGCTCCGTCTGCAGACAGACTGGACAGAGAAGAGCGTTGAGCTAACTGGTGCTAACTAGAGTTAGCAGGTTGAAGCTAGCATGTTAAAGCTAGCCCACTGAGGCTAGTTGACTGAAAGGCCAGTGCACTGAGAGAAACATAAAGAGCTAAAGGAGAGCTCTGTCTCGTGAGGGCACTTCTCGAGTGAGAGGCTTGTAAGCGTGTTTTAAAAGTTCTGTACCTGCGGTATTCACGGTGGTCGTCCAGCCCTGCCCCGGGGTGTGTGTGGGTCATCCTATCCAGTCGCAGCGCCCGGGGAACAGATGGGTTGTTGTCTATGAGGGCCAGAGCTCGGCACTCCTCTCCCTCTTTGCTGTTCTGCATCGGGAAGAGAAACCAGATCAGACGTTCTCAGACCCGCCAGATACAAGATGAAGGGCATTTACTTTTGTTGTCCTCCTTCAATCCATCCGTCCATCCATGACTGAAGGGTTGTGGAGCAGGGAAGGAAGAGAGGCAGAGGGTTGAGGAGGAGGAGGAGGAGGAGGAGGAGGAGCAGGAGGAGGGGGAGGAGGAGGAGAAGGAGGCGGTTGAGGAGGAGGAGGAGGAGGAGGAGGAGGAGGAGGAGGAGGAGGAGGAGGAGACAGAGGCGGAGGAGGAGGAGGCGGTTGAGGAGGAGGAGGAGAAGGAGAAGGAGGAGGAGGAGGAGGAGGAGGAGCAGGAGGAGGGGGAAGAGGAGGAGGAGGAGGAGGAGGAGGAGGAGGAGGAGGAGGTTGAGGAGGAGGAGGAGGAGGAGGAGGAGGAGACAGAGGCGGAGGATGAGGAGGAGGAGGAGGTTGAGGAGGAGGAGGAGGAGGAGGAGAAGGAGAAGGAGGAGGAGGAGGAGCAGGAGGAGGAGGGTGGAGCTTGTACCTGTCTGTCGCTGTCCCTGGCGGGGGAGTGGGGCAGGCGCGGGGTGGAGTGGCCCGAGCTCGGGGGCGAGGGGGAGGCGAGGGTGGAGGAGGTGAGGGAGGGGGTCATGTAGCCCCGCGACCCGAGGGAGTTGGGGGGGAGGGAGGGGGCGTCCATCGCCACACTGCTGACCCGGCTCTCGATCTCCTCGGCCCTCTGCTCCGTGCTCTCCTTCTCCTCCTGGATCAGCCTGGAGGAGAGCGGTCACACTGAATGTCAGCCCGGACATCCAGACCCACCTCTAGAACGCTGTAGGGTCTGGCAACGAGTGACAAAGGTGGCCCGACTCGAGGGGCGGCACCAAGCATGCATTTGAAAATATCACTGCACGCAATTGGATAACACTACGACCAATCAGAAGAACACAAGGGGCGACGTATCCAGACCAGCGGAGCTAACCGATAAATAACACTCTTGCCGTATCCGGTCGGTGAAACAGCAACGCTTTTGGCCCGCCTACATCAGATACACCGATGTGATTGGTTAATGTGATTGGTTAATGTTCTGGGCCCGGGGAATCGGGGAGTGAGATTATCGCTCGTTCCCAGAGTGACTCGCTGAGCAAATCCAAGTTGTGCTCTCGCGATGACTCTCGATGTCCAGGGTAATTTAGTGTCTTAATCTCCTAATAATATTAACAATTCTATTATTGATATGATTAATAAGGCCGACCCGATCTCCTTCTTCGTGCCTTCAGCTGCCCATCATTACACTACTAATAACAGGAACAATCATATTATTCTGATTATTAATAGGACCTACTTGATCTCCTTGTTGATGGCCTCCAGCTGCTCCTGCAGCATGATGGCGAGCGTCTGGACGTCCGTCTGTCCGCTGGGGGACAGGAGCTCCGAGCCGAACATGGTCTCCCGGTCCTCCTCGTCGTCGGAGCAGCTCCCCTCCACCCCCCCGTCGTACCCGGGGGCGAGCATGGACGGGTTGTCCCACTCCCCATACTGGGCCGGGGGGAAAGGTTACGGTCAGGATTTACATCGTCATCATCACCACCATCATCATCATCATCATCACCACCTCCACCCCCACCCTCACCCCCACCCTCACCCCCACCCTCACCTTGTTGTTGTCGTCGCGCGGCCCCCAGCGCCCGCGGTGGGTGCGTCGGACCACAGCGCCCCCTGATGGCAGGGATCCGCCCTGCGGGTAGCGGAGCTCTGAGGCGCTGCCCGGGAGGGACCGCCTGAAGAGGGTGGAGGGGAGGGAGCTCACGCTGCCCGCCCTGGGGGGGGGGGGGGGGGGGGTCACACCTGTTAGCGCTCCACAATCACCACCGCTAACACGGAGGATGTTCACAGTACCGATTGCAGCCGTAGTTGGACTGTGCTCCTCAAGTGGACAACTGCTATTGTCAGAGTATACATGGCGGTTGGAAAATAGATACATTGGCCGAAGTTTGTCATACCCTCCTACGATAGGTGGCGCTTTACCCGTTACAACTAGTGGTAGTAGAGCTTTACCCGTTACAACTAGTGGTAGTAGAGCTTTACCCATTACAACTAGTGGTAGTAGAGCTGTCGTCTCCTTCTACCTCCGGCTTATTTCCCCGGGAAAAAATCTCGAGCATGCGCAGATTTCAAAACCGATTGAATGTATGCATGCACTATTAATGCGCCTATCAATCTAATAATCCAGGGGTCTTAATCCGGCGACAAGAAACCCGATTCGGTCCATTTTAAATCAGACTAAGGTGTATACATGCATCTTAAAAATACAGTCACAGTCGGACTAACCCGATAATTTGGTTTCCTCGAGTGTCATGTAAACGCACGACTCTGAAGCTATACAGTGTTTGAATCGACAACTACTCACAGAACTAGGAAAGTGGCAATGATGGATTGACACCAATGGAGGTTCCAACTCACAATTCTATTAGCTAAGGCTAAAACGTTAGCTAGCAGCCTCAACTGAATCAGCTGTGTGAGCAGCAGGTTAGAGGTTAAAGGTTAAAGGTGGTGTAGCTGACCTGGAGTAGGAGGAGCCAGAGCGCCCCCTCAGCTGATCCAGTTCCACCTGGATCCTCTCCAGCTCCGCCAGCAGCTGGTCCTGGGGAGGCAGAGACAAGACGTGGCTGAACGCAGCCCCTAATAACCCTCGACAACGCGGTACTCTGTCGGGACGTGTCTCTGAAAGACGACGCGGCGAGGACACCATGGTGCAAAATAAAACCGTTCAACCAATGAGAATGCTTGTAGCTTCTGACCAATCGGTACCTTGTTAGCGAGGAGGTCGTCCTGGATCTTCTTCATGTTTGCCAGTTCCTCAGACAGAGAGTTCTGTTGGAGAACAGCAACGCAGATAGGTGAGTGTTATACCGCACGCCCGCCCGCACGCACGCACGCACGCACGCACGCACGCACGCACGCACGCACGCACGCACGCACGCACGCACGCACGCACGCACGCACGCACGCACGCACGCACGCACGCACGCACGCACGCACACACCCACGCACGCACGCACGCACGCACACACACACACTTCAGGACCTCAATGCTCTACTGGGATCTTCAAGGATCTACAGGGGTATAGTGTGTTCTAATGTGATATTTTGGTTCTACTGGTATATATTGTGATCTATTGACATGCGCTTGGATCTGTTGGGCTCTGTTGTGATCATGTGATCTCTCGGGGTCCCCTGTGGTCACGTGACGTCCCGCCCTTACCTTCTCCTCGAGTGCAGCCATCCTCTCCTTGAGGTGGAGCTGCAGCCTCTCGTTGGACTCGGACAGCAGCTTGTCCACCGTGTCGGACAGACGCTTGTTATGCTCGTCGTTCATCTTCTCCCTCTGCCTCGCCTGGGAGGTGGAAAGAGAGAGAGTGGGAGGGAGTGGGGGAGAGAGAGAGAGAGAGAGAGAGAGAGAGAGAGAGAGAGAGAGAGAGAGAGAGAGAGAGAGAGATTATATTACATCAAATGTAATACCGTCTTTCTAATCAAGGTCTAGTCACATGTAAGGTGATCTTCCAATTATCCTCATGTAATCATGGCATTCTATATTTGTTTCTGCTCCTAAGAGTTGATTGAAAAGACTAACATGACACACGGGGATGGGGTTGGGGAGAGTAAGTGCCAGAAGGACAGTGGAGAGAGAGCGAGGGAAAGAGAGATGAGGTATAGTTACCCGCTGTAATTCCTGGTTCTTCTCCTCCAGTTGAGCCTCCATCTGCCTCAGCCTCTCCTCGAAGTTACCATGACGCTCCTCTGCCTGCAAACACACACACACACACACACACGCACACGCACACACGCACACACAAAGACAATGTTTCAAAGAAAGTGTGAGCGAGTGATAGTGAGTGCATATATTCTGAACAAAGATGACGGAATCCAACCCCCATCCAGGGCAGTGTTAATGCCCTGCTCTCAAGTTGATCAAGCATCAGGACCAGCCCCTTTTAAAATGGCCCATCAGTCTAAACCGGCTCCACTCGCTCTAAGGTGGCCCATCCCGGTCCGACCCGGTCTGGAGGGGTGTACCTTGTTGAGTGCGGCCACCCTCTGGGCCAGCTGGGCCTCGATCTCGGGCAGGGTCTCGGCTCTCTGGAGGGTCTGCTGGAGCTTCTGCTTGGCGTCGTCCAGACGCTCCTGGAGCTGCCGGTTCTTCTCCTCGCTCTGGAGACGCACAGCGGAGCAGCCATGAAGCACACTATATCATACTGGTATTACACCGTTATAATATCATACTGGTATAACACAGTTATAACATCATACTGTTATAACACAGTCATGAAGCACACTATATTATACTGGTATTACACAGTTATAATATCATACTGTTATAACACAGTCATGAAGCACACTATATCATACTGGTATTACACAGTTATAATATCATACTGTTATAACACAGTCATGAACACAGTATATCATACTGTTATAACACAGTCATGAAGCACACTATATCATACTGTTATAACAGTGATGAAGCACACTATATTATACTGTTATAACACAGTAATGAACACACTATATTATACTGTTATAACAGTGATGAAGCACACTATATTATACTGTTATAACAGTGATGAAGCACACTATATTATACTGTTATAACAGTGATGAAGCACACTATATCATACTGTTATAAAAGTGATGAAGCACACTATATTATACTGTTATAACACAGTAATGAACACACTATATTATACTGTTATAACAGTGATGAAGCACACATCTTGCGCTACATGTGAGTGGGGGGGGGGTCCCGGGGGGGGGGTCCCGGGGGGGGGTCCCGTGGGGGGGGGGTCCCGGGGGGGGGGGGGTCCCGGGGGGGTCCCGGGGGGGGGGTCCCGGGGGGGGGGGTCCCGGGGGGGGGGTCCCGGGGGGTGGTCCCGGGGGGCTACCTGTCTGTAGAGGGACTCCTTGCTGGCCAGGTCGTTCTCCAGCTTGTCCTTGATGTCGTGGAGAGAGGTGGCCTCTCGCTGGGCACTCAGGTACCTGCACACACCAGGGAGTCCGTCAGTCACCACGGTGTGTGGTTGGAAGGGACCGTTCAGTGGTCATAAGGGGACAACATTACCTGCGCTCCAGCGTAGTAATCCTCTCCTCCATGTCCTCTCTCTGACACAGTGCCTGAAAAACACACAAGCACAATGTAAGCACAACTATAGGCATGCTATTTATTATATATACTGTCAAGTATTGACTATTATCTATACACTATCTAACGCCATTCAGCGTTTGATTGGCTGAGCTCACCTCCTTCACGTCCCTCTGAAGCTTCTGATTGGCTTCTTCGGACTTGGTCACCTCCCTCCTGGCAGCAGCCAGCTGCTCCTCGATCTCTCCCACCTGAGGACACAGTATTGTTAATACTACTACTAGTAATACTACAGTACTACTACAGCACTACTAGTGAGTTTCGATACCTCCCACCTGAGGACAGAGTATTGTTAATACTGCTAGTATTAATACTACAGTACTACTGCTAATTTCTACTCGTATGTCTGCTTGTACTAACACTAGTATAATACTAGTGTTTCCACTGGTATTGCACTACTACTCGGCAAGTATTGGCCTAGTATAGCGATAGTATTACACTATGACACTAGGATTACAGTATTGTTCCTGTGTTGTGTGGTGAATAAACTTAAGGTAACTAGACTATGAGCCCAAGCTGCAGTGACGTTGACCAACAACCAGGGGGAGCTGGACACCAGTTCCACTGGTCAGCTGACCGAGACGGAAAACATAGTGGAATAATATGAACCACAGTGCTGGTGTGGAACTGGCCCGGTTCTGACCTGGAACTGGTACGGACTAAAGGCCACCCCTAATGCACTAATAACTAATGACATGAATGTTTTTTCCGAACACACTGACCTGTCGACACATGAGGGCCAGCCTCTCCTTAAGCTGGGACAGCTCAGCTCTCTGTCGCTCTATCTCGCCCTCCCTCTGACGCTCTATCTCGCCCTCCCTCTGTCGCTCCAGCTCTCCCTCGTCCAGCGCTGTCGACGGGCCGTTTGGGAGCCGCTGGCACAACGGAGACCGGACACAAGGGGAGACGGACGCACCATTCAGAGGAGGAGTTCATGGCACAATGGAGGAGTCAGTGAAATGGAATCTAAATAAAAGTCACATGCACACACACACACCACACACTGAGACACACACACACACACACACACACACACACACACACACACACCACACACACATACACACACAAATCCACACACACACAAACACACACACACACACACACACACACACACACACACACACACACACACACACACACACACACACACACACACACACACACACACACATACTCATTCTCATGCAGTCACACACACACATACACACACACACACACACACACACACACACACACACACACACACACACACACACACACACACACACACACACACACACACACACACACACACACAATCCTTACATCTTTCCCGGGATCAAGGCCTTGCTGTCGTCTCTTGATTTGGTCTCGGAGAGAAATCACCTGAACAAACACAACGTTACAAGCACAATGTTAGCACCTCACACCCCGCCCCCAACCCTGACGGGTCAATACAGAGGACAGCTAGTATAGCTGACACGGTTAGTCACCACAGCTGACATGGCTTGTTAGCATAGCCTCCATGGCTAGCTGGAATAGCCGACATGGCTACCCTGCTAATTAGCAAACCTGACCTGGAGAGCATGGTCTCGTACCTCTTGAGAAGAAGACGCTAGCTGGTCCTCCAAGGCGGAGACTCGTTCCAGAGCCACGCGAAGCCTCTCTCGGACCTGGACGCACAAATACATTTGAGTTATACATTATATAGATAAATGGATTCATAGATGGATCAAGGTGGAATGGATGGATATAGACATAGATATGGTTCAATATGCTGGGCTAACCCTAGCCCTAACCCCAAACCCTAACCCCTAACCATAAGCCAACCCTAACCCCTAACCATAAGCCCAACCCTAACCCCTAGCCCTAACCCCAAACCCTAACCCCTAACCATAAGCCAACCCTAACCCCTAACCATAAGCCTAACTTGAATCAAACCAAATGAAGGGAATGGGAGAAGGTAATGTGTGCCAGTGCACCCAGGGTCGTATGACCGACAAATGCTGAACGGCAAATTCAATTCTAACCCTAGCCCTAACCCAAAGTCAAAGGGCTCATACACAGTGGCTCGTTCTGAAACCTCTCAGAAACAATAGTCACATCTTCTGATGGGCCGGACTGCCTGAAGGTCCACAGAAGAACCCACCTGATTGGCCGGCGAGCTTGACGGTCCACAGAAGAACCCACCTGATTGGCCGGCGAGCTTGACGGTCCACAGAAGAACCCACCTGATTGGCCGGCGAGCTTGTAAGTGTACAGTAGGAACCCACCTTCTCGTCCAGGGCCTTGTGGTGCTCAAACAGGGACTTGAGGGCCTTGAGCACCTCCACCTCGCTGGAGATCCCAGCAGGAGACTGGGCCTGCCGCTTCACCACCGTCATCCTCAGGGAGCGCTCGTGACGAGACACCAGACACTCCAGGTGCTCCAGCAGCAGCTGGTGAGGGGGAGAGAGGAGAGGGGGGAGGGGGAGGAGGAGGGAGGGGGAGGAGCAGGAGGAGAGAGGAGAGGGGGAGGAGGAGAGGGGGAGGAGGAGGGGGGAGGGGGAGGAGGGGAGGAGAGAGGAGAGGGGGAGGAGGAGGGGGGAGGGGGAGGAGGAGGAGGAGGAGAGAGGAGAGGGGGAGGAGGAGGAGGAGAGAGGAGAGGGGGAGGAGGAGAGAGGAGAGGGGAGAGGAGGAGGAGGAGAGAGAAGAGGGGGAGGAGGAGGGGGGAGGGGGAGGAGGGGGAGGAGAGAGGAGAGGGGAGAGGAGGAGGAGGAGAGAGGAGAGGGGGAGGAGGAGGGGGGAGGGGGAGGAGAAGAGTTGACAGAAGAGGAGAGAAGACAGGGGAGGAGGAGAGTGGAGGCCAGGAGGAGCAGAAGGGTGGAGGAGGTAAATAGATGAAGAAGGAGGTGAGTTGTCAAGTCAAGTCACCTGGACTTTATCTACCTAACACATTCCATACACACGGCAGGATCAATGTGCTTCAGATTGAGTCTACATTGATTTAAAAGCAGTCAGGGTCGGAGCAAGTCTCAGATCTTCTGCAAGAATATTCAAGCTTTGCGTTTTCATAGTAGCTGAATACTGCTTTTCCATCTTTTGTTTTGACTCTGGGAACAATAAGCTGACTGGTCCCAGTTGGTCTTAAAGGTCATGAGGGTTCATATAGCGGAAGCGTTTCTGTGATATGCTTTGGCCCTAAAGCGTTGAGTGGTTAGTTTGAACGTGAGCAGCAGTATTTTAAAATAAACCCTCGGACATACCGGGAGCCAATGCAGGGATTTGAGAATTGTTGAAATGTGTTCAGATTTAGTTTTTTTTTTTGTGAGAACTCAAACGGCAGCATTCTGAGCTTTATCTGCATAAGAGCTTCCTGGCGAAGGCCTGCAAAGATAATCAAACGTACTAGTAATAAAAGCATGGACATGGGTTTTCTAAGTCTTGTTTTGACATGAGTCCTCTTAGTCTTGTTATGTTTATTAGGTTATAGTAGGCCGGTTGTATCACTGCCTTGATGTGGCTGTTGAAGGCTCAAGATTTCTGGCATGAATCTAGGGTTTTAAGGATAGGGACTCAAGGTGTAGGCTAACATCCAGTCTCTCATCTTTGGCACCGAAAACAATGATCTCAGTTTAGTCCATATTTAGTTGTAGGACATTCTGGCACATCAAGGCCTGTACCTGCTCAATAGACTGCCAGAGCAGATCTATAGGGCGGCGGTCAGCTGGAGAAAGGGTGATATACATTTTAGTATCATCTGCATAACAATGGTTATCATTGTTGATATTTCACATAATTCAGTATATTTGAACGTTTGGGGACTCCACATGTCGTGCTAGTTAGTTCAGATACATAGTTACCCATGGAGAATAACTAGTTCCTGTCTTGTAGATATGAACCAGTTTAAGACTGTGCAGGAAAGACCAACGCAATTTTCTAAATCCGTTGAAAAGTAAAGACTGGTCAACAGTGACCACCAGCACTGAGGTCCAATAGCATTGATGTTGAAAATGTAATTTTATTGAGTCTGTTTTAAAAAAAGAACAATTTAATAAGAGCAATTCCGATCGAAAGGGGAGAGACAAAGGAAAGAGAGGGAGAGTGTCAGCATAGGGCATGCACAGATAGAATAAAGAGTAGTACCAGAAGAGGAGGAAGAGGAGGAAGAGGAGGAGGTGCTGGGAGGAGGTCTTACCCGTGTGTTGTTGCGCTCCGCTTTCAGCTCAGAGATCTCCTCCTCCCTCTCCAGGAGCTGCTCCCGACACACGTTCAGCTCCTTGGTCAACACAGCAAACTCCTGCAAAGACAACTAATCAGACACTCTGATACATGGAGGTAAAGGATAACGACCAGCGTTCGTTAAACTATGAGCCTGGACCTAAAGATTGGTCAGTGGGAGCATGGTTGGGGTGCTTTCTGAGTGGGCGGTCGAGTGTAATTGTCTTATGGGTCCTCATATTAAAACCCTGGGCTAGACAAATCGTACGGTTAGAGTCGTATAGAGATAAACACTGTAGACCAATCAAATGCTTGTTATTTGGTCGCGGGAGAAGTTCTTTCCACAACCTGGCAGAGCCTAGCAACACCTGAACAGAGCCTAACGATACTAACAGAACCTAATAAAGCTAACAGAACCTAACAATGCTAACAGAGCCTAGCGACACTAACAGAATATAACACCACACTTACATTACTTACATTATACATACTAATAGAATCTAACAATACTAACAGAGCCTAGCAATACTAACACAAACTAGTCGCACTACCAGAACATAAAATCATACTCACAGAACATAGCACCACGCTAACAGAGCCAAGCAACGCTAACAGAACATAACAGCACTAACAGAACATAGCACCACACTAACAGAGACTAGCAACGCTAACGGAACCGGGCAGGGAGCGGATCTATGTTCCCAAGGTCTATTTTGGTGATAATAATGATAATACATTTTATTTATAACGCACTTCACATCAACTCAATGACCTCAAAGTGTGCCCATAGTTCCTCAGAAGCTGGAGGAGGTTGGGCGGTTCAGAGCGGAGGTGGCGTGAGGAGGAATGGGGGGTCATGAGCTCTTTGAGGTGTAGGGGGGCAGTGCCATGGAGGCACTGGTGGGACACAAGGGAAGCCTTGAGTTGGATCCTGTACTGGACAGGAAGCCAGCGGAGGGATAGACAACCAGGCAGGTACCTAGGTTCACAGGGCCCTGTGTTCCTAGGGTCCACTGTCAGTCACAGCTTAAAATAGAAGATGTTCAAAATCCACTATAGCTAAATTTAGAATAAACAAAAAAAAAAAGTAATATTTATTTTTAATATTTAATATTTAAGTACTACGTGATTTTTTAAAATATCAATAGAAGCCCGATGTGAAGTGCGTGAGTTTGATTCAAAAACATGGATGCTAGGCTAGTTTACACCAAGGGAAGCATTAAGCTGTCCTTCGGTGACTCCAACCATTTGATGAAGTTGTTCCCTCGAGTGTAGGCCCGCCTGTTACAGTGAGGGCCATATGGCAGTACTCCGGGAACAGAAACCCTATTTGACGATTTTCTGACAATAGCCCGTATCCTATTGAGCCAGCAAAGATCTTTATCAGGTTCCAATCCTGTGCTACATAGAGCTGGGAAACGCAGGACAGAGAAGGTCAGACCTTGGGAGAGCACATGTAAAACTGGGGAATACATAGGACCCTTGGAACAGGACCAAACCTAGCAACATGAACATAACATAGCAACACTAACAGAACATAGCATCACGTTAACAGAACCTAGCAACACCTTTACAGACGGATCAACACAGACAGAAACCCGGCAACGTTAACATAGCAACGCCCCTAACATAATCTAAAAACACCCTAACAAGGCCAAGAAACACCTTCAGAACCTAGCAAAGAACCTAACAGAACCTGGCAACACTCACTTAACCTGGCAACACCCTGGCTGAACCGAGCACCACCCGAACAGAACCTAGCAACACTGACAGAGCCTATTAGAAAGAGCAAACGAGAGAACGACTACAGGGGAAGGGCTGGTGGAGAAGAAAATGAAAAGAGAACTTTACAGATGGTGACACAGTGGGACTGCTGGCTCGGCAGAGCGGACGGCTGAAGGCTTTGCTTCTCCTCTTCCCTGCAATGTTCTATTCTAGTCCTCCTATCCGTCCATTCATACACAATCCTGCCATTACCTATAGGATGCAACAATTACCCCATTTGATACTATCTTTACCCATATAATACTACTATTACGCGTACGATGCTACCATTTGAAAAACAGGGACGTTTATAGTCTGACGTTATTATTTCTGGAATAAAAATAAATGGGAGATATTTTGATTCGGACCATTATTATAATGGTACATTATTATTGCATGTATTACTCTGAGTCTAAGAGACAATGTCCAAGCCAAGCTAAGCCAAAGTAGGCTACCCAAAAAGGGGATGATTCTATATTGGATCCATAGCATACTGTTTCTGATCGGTCGTGACTGCTTATGGTATAAAGCCGGTAGATAGACCAAGCATAGCAGGGTTGCGTCACAGTCTTTCAGATAGACATAAGACTAATTACCAACTGTCCCAAAATGAATATTGATGAGGAAGCTAGAACCTTTTGCCATTACCAAATCTATTAATATATCTTTTGGAAACAGCGATGTATCAGGAGCCAGCCCAGCCTCTGACCACCAGGAGCCACCAGGAGCCACCAGGAGCCAGCCCAGCCTCTGACCACCAGGAGCCACCAGGAGCCAGCCCAGCCTCCGACCACCAGCCACCAGGAGCCACCAGGAGCCACCAGGAGCCACCAGGAGCCACCAGGAGCCACCAGGAGCCACCAGGAGCCAGCCCCAGCCTCTGACCACCAGCCACCAGGAGCCACCAGGAGCCAGCCCCAGCCTCTGACCACCAGCCACCAGGAGCCACCACCAGCCACCAGGAGCCAGCCCCAGCCTCTGACCACCAGCCACCAGCCACCAGGAGCCACCAGGAGCCACCAGGAGCCAGCCCCAGCCTCTGACCACCAGCCACCAGGAGCCAGCCCCAGCCTCTGACCACCAGCCACCAGCCACCAGGAGCCACCAGGAGCCACCAGGAGCCAGCCCCAGCCTCTGACCACCAGCCACCAGGAGCCACCAGGAGCCACCAGGAGCCAGCCCCAGCCTCTGACCACCAGGAGCCACCAGGAGCCACCAGGAGCCACCAGGAGCCACCAGGAGCCACCAGGAGCCACCAGGAGCCACCAGGAGCCACCAGGAGCCAGCCCAGCCTCTGACCACCAGCCACCAGGAGCCACCAGGAGCCACCAGGAGCCACCAGGAGCCAGCCCCAGCCTCTGACCACCAGCCACCAGGAGCCACCAGGAGCCACCAGGAGCCACCAGGAGCCAGGCCAGCCTCTGACCACCAGGAGCCACCAGGAGCCACCAGGAGCCACCAGGAGCCACCAGGAGCCAGCCCCAGCCTCTGACCACCAGCCACCAGGAGCCACCAGGAGCCAGCCCAGCCTCTGACCAGGAGCCACCAGGAGCCACCAGGAGCCAGCCCAGCCTCTGACCAGGAGCCACCAGGAGCCACCAGGAGCCACCAGGAGCCACCAGGAGCAGGGACTGTCCCCGGGAAACAGGGATATCTGTTCACCATGCTTATTTTATTGCACATAAAATACAACCATGATCCATACAATAATACTATTATCCTTATAATACTACCATTATCCTTAGAAAACTACATTATCTTTATAATGCTACCATTATCCATATAATAGTACCTTAATCCATACAATGCTTCCATTATCCATACAAGTCGACCATTATCCTTACAATACTAACATTATCCATACAATACTACCATTATCCTTACAATACTACCATTAATCATGCTATAATACCGTTATCCATGCCATAGTGTTCCCTGGTTAGCGGTAGCATTGTAGGGATAAAGGCACACCGTTATCCATGCGCCACTAGCATCATCCATACGATACCTCCATCATCCACGCCCCCGACCCTCCAGAACCCGTCATACTAACCATGCCCCCTACCTGCGGCAGGGCGATGGACAGCTGTCTCTGCAGGGAGTCCTTCTCGTGGCCCAGCTCCCTGAGCCGGAGCTGGGCCGTCCCGAGGCAGTCCTGCGTCTCCCTCAGACTCTCCAGCAGCCGCTCCCTCTCCGTCAGCATGTTCACCATCAGGGACTCCAGGTTCCCCGTGCTGCCGCCCTCGTCCCCCCCTCCTCCTCCCCGGGGCTCCCGGCCGCCGTAACCCGCTCCTCCGGTGGCGCCCCCGGCCCCCGCGCTCCCCGCCGGGGACGAGAGACCCCCGCCCGGACCCCCGCGGCCGTCCTCAGAAATGGTGGGCATCACCTCGCACATCATCATGAGACGCTGGCGGGTGACGGAGGTTTCCTAACAGCGGCTAGTCTCTGGTCCCGGGCCCAGGTTCCAGGTTCCAGGTTCCAGGTTCCAGGTTCCAGGTTCCAGGTTCTCAGGTTCTTCTCGGTTCCAGACTCCCTCGGTGTGTTCGGGTCGTGGGTCTTCTATGAGCGGTGCCACAAAGTGCCATGGAAAAAATAAAAAGACCCGGCCCGCTTCTTCAACGCATGGCTTCTCCTTCCCCAGAGCTCCTCGTCCCCCCGGGGGGGTAGGGGATCCAGAAGGTGAGCCGACGGAGGAGCTGTCCCGGCTGGGGGGTGGTGGCAGCCGATGGGGGTGGGTGGGGGTAGGGAAGGGAAGAGGTTCGGTTTGACGCTGGAATCCTCAACACAGGGGTTGGAATAGCTGAAAGGGAGAGCAAACAGCCCATCACAACACAGCTTTGATGGGAGTGTTTCTACGGCAACAGATGAGGAGAGCGGGTCAACTAGGGGACCAAAGAAACACCCGTGCGTTTTGGTTAACCCAGGCCCTCAAGAACCAAGATGGAGGTTGGAAGCATTCTGCATGTGATGATATAGGACAGTAGGCCTACATGTGCAAACATGTAACGTGATAGTATGTGTGAGAATATGTAACGTGATAGTATGTGTGAGAATATGTAACGTGATAGTATGTGTGAGAATATGTAATGTGATAGTATGTATACACTTTAGGTTATCCAGTATGATAGTATGGCTGCATGTGATAATAATCCAGATTGATAGCAGGTATTCATGTGACCGTTCATGTGACAGCTGTGTGATAAGCCTACATGTGGTTATATACACTGTATTTAGGCGAGCATGTGATACCGTCTATAGTGTGACGTTAGACTATATAAGAGGACAGTAGGGCTTCGTGCGGCGCTTTACTAAGACCACTCGGGGATATCTGCATTGAAAATGTTGGCCTACATAGAATAAAGGGTATGTATACATATTTATTTATTTATATTTGTGATCGGCACATGACGTCATAGCGTCATGTGACGCTAGGGTGAACCATGAGGTGCCTGGGCATCTCTTTTGCAGGCTCTGTGTGTGTGTGTGTGTGTGTGTGTGTGTGTGTGTGTGTGTGTGTGTGTGTGTGTGTGTGTGTGTGTGTGTGTGTGTGTGTGTGTGTTCGTGTCTCTGTTGGTTTATGTGCATCTCTATGGCACTGTCCGTGTGTGTGCATCAGCACATCATGAGTACACACAGACGTGTGTGCTTGCGAGAGAGAGAGAGAGAGAGAGAGAGAGAGAGAGAGAGAGAGAGAGAGAGAGAGAGAGAGAGAGAGAGAGAACCAATGTAGCTATAAAAAGATTTTTAAACATTTGACATCCGGCAGTATTTGAAATGGCGTAGCTGAACGTCTCAGAGCAACGAGCACTAGGCGCACCGCTGTGATCAATAAGTAATAATCCTACAGGAGAGACCGCGAGACGAGATGACAGCTCGAGAGATTCCGAGGCTCGAGTGCTCCTCACACACACACACACACACACACACACACACACACACACACACACACACACACACACACACACACACACACACACACACACACACACACACACACAAACACACACACACACACACACTTTCACACACTCACGCACACGCGTGTGCTCGTGCACGCGCGGCGCGGTACACCCGTCGTGCTATAGTAGATCTTTCTATGAATCCAGATCCTAAGATGTGAGCTCTGATGATGTGAGGCTCGCGCCGGGGAGCGGTAATAGCGGGTCCGGATGAGAGTATTCTGGGATGGATCTGCTGAGGCTGACAGCCAGGCCCAGATGTTCCACTATACAGCCAATCACACACACGGCTGCTCCGGCGCGCCGTAAGTCCCAATGTACAGGCGCCGTAGCCCTCACCATACCACCCTAAGCCATACCGTCCTCCAATCTACCATCCTCCACCCTACCACCCTACACCCTACCATCCTCCCCGTGCAGGTACGACGGTGGAGCGCGCCCTCAATACATCGCGCTGTATCGCTGAGGTGCACGTTAAACCGTGACATTATTATCCATTTAAATAGCCTTTTATTCTCACACACACACACACACACACACACACACACACACACACACACACACACACACACACACACACACACACACACACACACACACACACACACCATGCACGCGCCTGCACGCACGCACGAGACTGTTCTGTTTGCAGCCCGCTCCGTGCATATTTGACGCCTAATTCCGTTCAGAGGAAACGATGCTGCATGGCGGAGGGCGCGAGGGGTCCATCCCTTACCTCGGTCATCCACGCGCGGAGCCCATCCCGTCCCTCCGTGTTTACCGGGAGATATTCCGGTGCTGTGTCCGCTCCCCTCGAGCCGAGCCGCCTATGTGTTTTCTCTCCTCTTCCTCCCCTCCGAAGCCTCTTCTTAAAGGAACACTCTCTCCTCTCGCGACGCGCACCGATCTCTCTACTCCGTGATTTACACGCACGCTCACTCGCACGCACGCACGCGCATACCCACACACAGACACACAGCTACACACTCACACATGAACAAACACACACTCACACACGGGTGCAGGGCAATCATACAATTGATTTATAATCAAGCGCGTGGCCATATGTAGAATTGGTAACATTTAGTTAAAGGTGCGGATCACGTGACAGGCAGCTTTGTCGACTCTGAGCTTTATTATAATAGACGGTCCCGCTTTGTCTCCATCACTGGGAGTTGAAGATGTATGACGTCATCGAGCTCGGGTTAGACCTTCTTGACAAGTCATCATAAATGAACATTTACATGACAAAGTCCACGGGAGGAAAATGGGGGGAAAACACTTCTGAACGATGTAGGAAACGGACTCGGTGACACATTGGCCCACAACAGATGGAGACATGATCAGGTATAATCAAACTTGTAATCATTCATTAGCCGCTGTGCATGACGTCATTTGTGTGTGTCTGGTCCCTGGATCTCTGCATCCTCACTCCTCTCTGTGGGTCCGGTCCACACAAGGTGCTTCTCGCTTTAAGAGAGCAAGGCTGGAACAGATGATGTAATGTGTTCTCAGACAATGATGTCATGCACTGAGACACGGGGAGCATTTAAAGTGACAAAGGCTTTTTTTTTTACCGGAACCGGGCAAGCGAGGGTTAATGACAGTCTTCTGCACGAGCTACGAGAGAGGACGGTCCCGAATTATAGACGCAACCCCCTGAAAGCTATAAATATACGTATCACTTATGCGAGAGCTGTAGCAACACATACGCCACGTTTATTAATTAGGACAATCAGGAACACGTTGAGATGTTAGAGATTAAAACATTAACTAATTTGCAACCCAACAGTTAGTCACAACTCAACAGTAACAGTCACAACCCAACAGTAACAGTCAGTCACGGGACGGAATGGACTAATGGTTAAGCACCCCTATACAGTATAGGTTTACCTCCCTGCATGTATAAAATATGTAAGTTTATTTCTCCACACGAGGCATATTTTTTAAATCACCATATATCGCTGACGACAAATAGCAGTACATTATTATTCAAACATTTTCATTGGAATCATTTTTATCTTTCATTTGTTTCCATTTTGATATTCCAAATATCTATTAATGTCCACGTTCTCAAAGTCTTTCTCAGCCGCAGTCTTCCTCTCCTCGTCCCCACCTCCTCCCCCTCACCTCTTCTGTTCTCTTCGGTACTTTAGGTTCACGAGACATTCTCTCTCTCGCTCTCTACAAACTCGTCCGCAGGACGGTCACCCTGGTGTTGCCAAAACCAGCTCCTCTTAACACCGTTGTGACGTCACCAAACCCGGAGTCGCCAGGGATGGCCTCTCTACTGTCACTCAAACTGCTGCTCTTCCTGAACACCCTGGTCTGCTCCTGGTTCCTCTTCCTCCCCTCCTGGCCCTTCTTCCCCTCGTCTTGGTCCCTCTTCACGGCCTCCTGCTCCCTCTTCACCTCCTCCAAGATCACTACCTCCTCTGAGGCCTTCGTCACTCCCCCTGGTTCATCCCCAAGTCGGGGGGCCTCTTCCTCCTTCCCCTTCTCTGCCCCATCTCCCCTCCCCTCCCCTTTGAGGTGGTGGAGGACGTCCTGCTGGGAGGAGGAGGAGGAGGTGGAGGAGGAGGAGGTGGAGGAGGAGGAGGAGGAGCAGGAGACCTCTGGCAGGACTTCAGGGGCTAAAGCTTCCAGCTCCTCCTGGATCCTGAGCTCCTCTGGGTCTCCACCTTGTTTGGACAGGGAAGGAGAGCTGCTGAACCAATCAGAAGGTGCCGGAAGGCTGATGCCGTGGAACAGGGCGTCCCACGCCCTCCGAGTGGTACCACTCTGACCCTCGGAGACCGGGACCCCCTCCCCGGGCGGCTCCTCAGAGCTTTCAGCGTCGTTGTTGTTGTTCCGGTCGCTTCGGACATTTTGGTCGCTTCGGTCGTTGACGTCGTTTCCGTTGTGGTCGCCCGGTGTGACGTCCGTGTCCGAGATGCTGACGTCGCACGCGATCTGGTAGAACAGCGCGTGGTTCTCCTTCATCTTCTCCAGGCTGAGGTGGCTGACGTGGGAGGACGAAGAGGAGGAAGAGGAGGAGGAGGTGGCGTCGCCGGCGTCGGACACCGGCTCCTCGGGTTTTTCCGGCCGGCCGGTGATGTCGGCGACCTCCTGGTCACAGAGTGGCTCCGCCCCCTGGCTCTGCAGCGGGATGAACCCCTGCCACTGATTGGTGGAGAGGAACCACTGGGCCCGGCTGGACTGGGACCGGTCGTCTCCACGGCGACGGTCCGGGGAGACCTGGCGCCCGTCCTCCCGCTGGTACCAGGTCACGGAGCTGGAGTGTTTGACGGAGCCGTTCGTACCGCGGCCTGCAGGGGGCGGGAGGCGGCTCCTCGGCTCCGCCTCCTTCTCCTCGGCCGCACCGCCCCGGCGCTCGGCTGACCCGTCGCTATGGCAACGGACCCCTGCACCAGCAAGAGGATGGAGGGATAAAGGCATGAGCTTCATGACCCCGCCCCCCGCCGCCGCCCGTTCATCAGAACTCATTCAGTTCTCTAAGCCCAACCCTGTTCTGTTAGCCTAGCTATGTTCTGTTAGCCTAGCTATGTTCTGTTAGCCTAGCTATGTTCTGTTAGCCTAGCTATGTTCTGTTAGCCTAGCTATGTTCTGTTAGCCTCGCTGTCTTGTCGAAGCCTAGGCTTAGTTTGTTTGCCTAGGTATATTTTGTTTTATGTTTGTTTTAGCCTAACTATATTCTGTAAACTAGCTTTGAACTTTTAGCTTCGCTATTTGCCTTGTGCCTAGCTATATTCTGTTAGCCAAGCTATGTTCTTCTTCTTTTAGCTGAGCTATACAGGAATACAGGAAGCATCCTCATGCACCATGCAATTATTTGTTCGAATTTTCTATGTCTACTTCTGAATCCCATTGCCACTGTTCAGTGTGTCATAGAGAAAGGTTTGAATGCCGAGACCCAGTCACCATGGCAACTGGGAACACGGCGATGTCACAGGAAGTACCTGGCGTCTGGCCGGCCAGCTTCCTGTCATCAGTCAGGAGAGGAACTTCTTTGTCTGACAGGTGAACAGGAGTGGTAGAGCTCTCTCTTACTGCACTGAGAGAGAGAGAGAGAGAGAGAGAGAGAGAGAGAGAGAGAGAGAGAGAGAGAGAGAGAGAGAGATGAGAGAGAGAGGAGATGAGAGAGAGAGAGAGAGAGAGAGAGAGAGAGAGAGAGAGAGAGAGAGAGAGAGAGAAATAGAGGGGAAGGAAGCGAGGGAGGGGAGAGATAGACCGAGATTGAGGACAACATATCAAAATGTGTATTCATTCATTCATTAATTTCACACACACACACACACAGGCACACACATGGACACGCAGACGCACACACAAACACACTCATACACACACACACACACACACACACACACACACACACACACACACACACACACACACACACACACACACACACACACACACACACACACACACATACACAGACCTGCGGACGACCCTCTCTCTGATTCGCTGAACTCGTCTGAGTTTGGCCTCTCTCTGCTCAGGGGTCAAAGCGAGGTCATGAGTCTGGCCGGGGTTCAAAGGTCGGGAGGGCGGGCCTTGAGCCTGTTCAGGAAGTCGTCATAAGGGCATAAAACCTCATTACGAAATCGTATATTCATTTTAATGAACTCAATGTATTTAATTCAGTTGGGAAAGTGGTAATTATTATTTTCAGAACATCGGACTGATAATTAGTCTGGACCAAACCGGGTCTAGACCAAATCGGAGAAAACAAAACCAGCGCACCAGAACCAGGAGGGTCGGGGTCTCACCAGCGTGTCGGCGGTCGGCCCCCCGTCCCGGGCGCCGTCCTCCGTCTGCCGGGGGGGCGACTCCCAGCTCACCACGCGGTGGCGGGCCGGCACGTAGTCCAGCCCCGAGGGGGGCCTGGGGGACGGGCGGGGGTCCGGGATCTGCTCGGGCAGCGGGGGGCTGAGCTCGGGGGGGGGGTCGTCCACGGCCACCCTGCGCGCCACCAGGGAGGAGGGCAGTGTTGCCGTGACGACCCGCGTCACGCGCAGCGGGAACGGCGTCTGGGGGAACGAGGGGGGGGGGGGGGGGTCGGTTACAGTACCTGGAGCCCCCGGGGGCATGACCCTGTACCCCCTCAGACCCACGCTGATCTGGTCCAGGCTGACAAGGGCTATACTGGTCAAGACTAGTTTGTTCTGGTCTAATCTGGTCTGGGCTAGTCTAGACTGGTCTGTTTGGTCTAGTCTAGTTTGGTCTAGTCTCTGTTTTGATTTAGTCTAGTCTCTGTTCTGGTTTAGTCTGGTCTACGGTTCTGTTCCGGTCTAGTCTGGTTTATTGTCTGGTCTGGCCTAGTCTTGTCTTGTCGGATCTGGTCTATTCTGGTCTCTGGTCTTGATTAGTAGGGTCTGGTCTGGCTTGGCTTGTCTAGACTAATCAGGGCTGGTCTGGTTTAGTCTGGTCTCTGGTCCTGTTTAGTAGGGTCTGGTCTGGTCTGGTCGTCTAGTCTAGTCTGGGCTGGTCTAGACACCTCGTCTCTGGGTTCCGAGCTCCGGCTGCGTCGAGGACCGCATGGCATGATGGGAGGTTTCTTCCGGCTGGCCGGCTTCTCCTTGGTCCTCATCTGCTCCTCCTCCCCCATCCTCGCTCCCTGCGAGAGAACATCAATTCACTCTATGAATCATTATGAATAATACAGAATCATTATTAAACGCTATTAATCATTACTCCCAACGATGCAATTATAACACTATGATATTAGTTCCTTGGCCACTACAAAATTCATAATGACGCAAAATTATAATGTTATTAGTGATACAATTAATGAATCAGTTGGGAGGACAACATTGGTGGTTTGGTGTGGCTGTAGGGTTTCTGGAGCTGTACTGATTGGGATGTGGAGGTAGAGACGATGTAAGGTGGGGAAACACTGACACAGATAAAGACGGCAGGCAGAGAGGGTAGCAGACAGCAGTGAGCCTCCACCGCCCCCTGTTGCCTGCAGGTAGTACTGCATCCTGGCCTAGTTGTGTAGGAGATGAGAGACGTGGAGTTTGGCTGCAGAACAAGAGACCTGCTGCTATATGTGGACTTGGGAGGGGGGGTGTGTGGAGCATACCTTGTGTGACGTGATGGTAGGGTCAGGTGTCTGCCTCCACCCCCCCATCGGCCCTGGGAACATAGCAGGAGGGAATGTTCATGTACTCAGGAGTATTCATGGATTCACAATTTCAATGCACTGATTTCAAAGTGTTAATTTATTCACACTATTTATGTATTCACTCTAATTCTATCACAGGGTTCATGGATTCACAATGTTTGTGTATTAACACAGTTAAGTAATAACACTATTTGTGTTTCCGTCTGTTCATGTATTCATCATGGTATTATGGTAGCCTGGTTTTGATTTGCCGCCGAAGCAGTGAAGAATAGAACATCGAAACAAAACCACAAGCCTTGGAAATGTTGGTCAAAACCACAAGGCCGAATACAGATAATGTGTTCTCATCTCAGAGTTTGGCAGTTTTACAGTTGATTTACAAAGAAACTTGAGTGGACGTTTCTGGGTTAGAGTTTCAAATAACCGAACAGTTGGAAAATTCCGCAACAGAAATACATGAAGATAACCGAACCCTGACAGGTTGTGGACTCTCACCTGCTTGGCTCCTCCCATCACCCCGTCCATCAATCCTCTGTTGGGACACACCAAAGAAACACACATATATCAGACACAGGACACAACATTTATCCAACAACATACGCAGTCAATACCACGCAAAACTATACGATGTGAAAAGCATAGTCAATATCTAGATTACACAGTAAAAAAAAAAAAATGCGACATCAACTTCTCTCAAATATAAAATCCACACTCAGTAACACATGGAGGTTGGGGGGGGGGGGGGGGGGGGTTGGCCAGAATAGGCCGCTCTCACCTCATAGGACGGATCTGTCCAGTCGTACTGTGGAGCCCTCATCTGATTGGCTTCCTGCAGTTCCTGAGGTAGAGGTGGGCGGGTCGGGGCCATTAGCTCCGCCCCCTGTAGTGTTAAAGCAGTTATAACAGTCTAGTAATAGTTTAAAGAAACAAGACGATAACCCAAAATGGCAGGTCAAACACATAAGACATAGCACAACAACATCAACAACAACAACAACAACAACAACACAAGTGAAGAGGGTCCCGTCCTACCATGTGAGCTGTGCTCTGCAGGGTCTGTGACGGAGAAGGGGGCGAGGTTGAGTGTGTGTGATGGTCTCTCACCGCGGGGGGCACTGGAACAGCAGTTAATTAAGTATTAACATCGGCATTGCTACTAGAACAAACTAATGATCAGTCGACAATACGTATTATGTAGCAATATCACAAGATTTACATCATAACGAACGCATACACACACACACACACTCTGCTGGTATGTGCAGATGACATGAAGTACATGATTGGTTTGTCACCTGCGTCATCATCAATTGGAGGCAGCATGGTTGTGTGTGTGTGTGTGTGTGTGTGTGTGTGTGTGTGTGTGTGTGTGTGTGTGTGTGTGTGTGTGTGTGTGTGTGTGTGTGTGTGTGTGTGTGTGTGTGTGTGTGTGTGTGTGTGTGCACCTAGTGTGTGTAGTCTCAGCAGTGCAGAATGGTGGTCCCGGTTGGGTTTCAGAGCAGACAGGACGTCCTCCATCATCCAGAGGTCCCTCTGAGCCTGGGACTGATGCTACACACACACACACACACACACACACACACACACACACACACACACACACACACACACACACACACACACACACACACACACACACACACACACACACAATACAGATAATAAACACGCATTATATACACACCTTACAGACAATATACAGACAATATACACACATTATATAAACATATACACACTATATACACACAATATAGACAATATACACACTTTATATACACACTATACACACAATACAGACAATGAACACACATTCATTAAAAGATAGAGAATGTTATTGTGTTTTATTGGCACCAATATATAATGTGTTCTGTAGTTCTGTTACCTGAGGAGATCCAAAGTCTGTGATGTGCTGCAGGTGAGATCTGATGATTGACAGCTCACTCTCCATCCTCTCGTACTGAGCCCACACCCTCTCCATCTCCTACACGCACACACACACACGCACACGCACAAACACACACACGCACATTAACGTACACTCTCTCCAACCTCAAACACACGGAGGCCATTCAGGTCCTCACAGCCTACCAGAGAAACGTCACACATCCTGGCGCGGATAGTGACCAGCTCGTCCTGCAGCAAGGCCTTCTGGGAAAGGGCCGCATCCTGGGTCCTCCACTCCTCCAGCGGCATCCTGCTGGTCTCCACGGCAACCTGCATCCTGCCCATCTCCATGGCAACCTGGACACTGTCCTGCAACACGGCCACAGAGATCTGAGAGGACACGAAAGCTCTTTATCGCCTGTCGACAGGTTATCAACACTCTGTTAAACTGTTAGAAACACAACCAGAGATCCCATGTTACCGCCATGTTACCACCATGTTACCACGGTAACAACATGTTAGTAAACGGTTCATAATGCCGTGTTCTTTGGAAAAGGTACTCGAATCAGGGTCGCTTGTATCTCACTTTATTGGGTTAAGGTTTGGACTAGTCTCTATGAAGCAAAAGGAGGGGAATTGTATAGGCACGCGTGGAGATACACTCAGGGTGCACTCACACTAGGCCATCTGGCCGTGGCCGTGGCCGTTTTCACACCTAACCGTGCTCAAACTGCCAGTGTGAGTGTGGCCAGACTGGCCAGGCCAACTTGGCCACTTGGGAGAGGTGTGCTGCTACGGTACGGGCCGCCACGGTACAGATGCTAATGAGCCGACACGCGCACACGCACGGCTACGCAACCTGAGCTGGATGACGTATAGTCCATGCGACGACCATGGACATAATAAAGGCGACGAGCCTTCTTTCCCATTAAACGGTAAACATGGCGTCAAGCGGTTGAACTAGTGGGTGTGAACTAGAGTGGGCTCTATCTGAGAACGGCTCCAAATAAGCAGCAGACTCAGCAAAGTGCGAACTGTGTTCTCTTTGTTGCTGTCCATTGTTGATAAAACTTTGACTGGCGGCAGACTTTATTATGGTCCATGCAGCGGACGTTTGGTGACGACGTGTTACGAAGTGATGACGTTTGTAGAATAGCCAACTGTGGCCAGGCCACAGTTGCGACGGCCAACGGCCACGGCCAGAAGGCCTAGTGTGAGTTCAGGCCAGAGAACAATGGGGCCAGTTGAGCACGGTTAGGGGTGAAAACGGCCAACAGCCACGGCCAGGTAGCCTAGTGTGAGTACACCCTTAGTAGGGCATCTGATGGATGCGTACCTGGAGCGCTCTAGCCCCCTGGCCTATGTGCTGTGACTTTAATACTGGGCAGGCGTGGACTCAGTTATGTGCTCCTATTGGCTAAGCATGGTGCTGAACTCCCGCCCCCTGGTACCCGTATGTGTACTCTATGCTGCTCTCTTGTGGCTATGTGCGGGAATTACACTTTTTTTTGTGGCCTTGAGCGTCTGGGTCTCTCGGACATCTTGACCGCTCATATCTCTAGAATTGACGCATGATGAATGGCCTCCTGTATGAGCTGGACGCCTCCTTAGGCTCAGGATCCCTCCTTAGCGTGAGAAAGAAGCCTCTTTAATTGGTAAGGGCACATGTGGCCTGTTGGTATGAATGTGTGAATTATGTCACAATAACAGACTAAGAGATCTGAGCGTACAGGAGGGTTCTTTATCACATGATACCACGTTAATAACATGTTATGAAACTTTTAAAAACACAACAAGAGATCAGCGTGTACACAAGAGCTCTTTATCACATATAACCATGTTAATAACATGTTAATCAACAGTTTATAACAGAAACAGAGATCTGAGAGGAAATCCCTTGTTAACTCTTTATCGCTTGTTAGCATGCTATTTCCCTTTTTATCAACATGTGAGCAGGTTATCAACCAGTCAGGTCTCAGACTGGGACTAACCTTGTCCACCTGCAGCTGAGCCAGCTCCATGGACAGAGCCTGCAGCAGCTTGTCACACCCACACAACCTGGTCAGAACAGCCTGCAGACACACACAGAGCTATTTGTAGACCGAAACGCTATTTGGAAGACACGGTGTTAGTGTTATTTTGATACATGGTGCTGTTTGTTTTTCTTCTTTTTTTATGCATCCATGGCAGATTTTTGCTAATCGTCTGATTGATTTTTTTAACTCACGTCTGCGTCAGTCTCCAGTGGGCGGAGGGGCGGAGTGTCTCTCATTTCCGGCTTCACAGCCTGAAAAACAGTGCAAGTATATTTATGCAGAATTAGTCCAAAGGTACTTTTGTGTAATCTAGTACAAATGTATTTTATGTAAAACGTGTACTGTTGACTTTGAAGTATGCATAAGATGTGGTGACACAACCAGAGAGAGCAGAGCCAGAGAGCAGACACGAAGAGGAGAGCAACCCTCGCTACCGTTGTCGTGGGAACCACACACACGGACACATGGTTGCCGTGGTGATGGTGGTGATGGTGATGGGTGGGGTGGGGGACGTGTCCAAGTCGGGTCGTCCGCGGCAACGGGGGGAGGGCCTCCGGGAAACCCCCCGTGGAGTGAGACTGAGGAGAGAGAAAGGAATGCTGCAACAATCCTCTAATTCTACTGTAGTTCTACTGTAATTCTACAGTAATTCTACTGTAATTCTACTGCAATTCTACTGCAATTCTACTGTAATTCTACTGTAATACTACTGTGTTTACACCTATATATATCCCGATGTTTTACTCCTACTTTAACTCCTACCTCGTTTAATTGACAGTGTATATTCTTAAATGAATAGTGTGTTGACCGATTGAGGAGACGGAAAAGCAGTTCAACTGATCATACGTTACCTTTGCTAGCGTCCTCCGTCCGGTGGAACCGTGGTGGACAGAACCGTATGTCGCTACGGGCTACACACACACACACACACACACACACACACACACACACACACACACACACACACACACACACACACACACACACACACACACACACACACACACACACACACACACACACACAAACACACACACACACACACAATCAAAAACTGGTATTATAACAGAAGTAAAGGTATTACTAGCATTGTATTTGCCTTGGTGAGATTAGTATGATAGTATTACTTGTGTTGTGTTGACCTGGTTGAGGTCTCTTGTAGTTAGTATTAGTAATGTTAATAGTAGTATGAGGTTAGTATGAATAGTATCGCAAGTATTGTATTTACCTGGTTGGCCAGTACTGTTGTTGGGGGACTGAGGTCTTATTTAGTTAGTATTCGTAGTAGTTTTTTAATTTGAGTAGTATTAGTATGTACAGTAGTGACAGTATGAGTAGTATTACTAGTGTTCCATCTACCTTGTTGAGCCATCTCTCCAGGACGGGGGTGGGGGGGTGTGGTCTGAACTGGTGTTTGGGGGAGGGGGGGGTGTAGAAGAGGGGCTGCGGGGTCACGAAGGGGTCGTTCTGGGGCCGGATGTCCACCCTTCCCACTGGAGTGTGAGGTCGCGACCCCAGCTGACCTCTAGGGGTCAAGGATCCTCCGCAGGAGGCGGAGTCTTCCAGACCACAGCGGTCCCTGCTGGGGGAGGGGCTGAGGGGGAGGAGACACGCAAAAATTATAGAGAACCGAACGTTACATCTGAAATACAGAGTAGTATGTGTTAATAATAAAGTAACTTAAAATAACTTTCAATGTACATCAGCTGTATCGTTATAATTGTTTCAGTATTTCTGTATTTTTCTTGTTTTCTTCTGTATGGATATATTTTATTATTATTTATATTTTATATGTTTTTAGCGTGTGACAGTACCTCGGTCGTCTCGCCCGCTGCTCTGCGTGGGGGTGCGGGCCCCGCGCCCCCGTTAGGTGGCTGGGTTCGCTCAACGTTCGGCTGACGTATCGCGGCTTCTGGAGAAAACATTCTCCCTCGGAGGACGGGCTGGCCACCGACTCACTGCTGCCCCCTAGCTGAGAGAAGTCCTGGTAACTGCAGCAGCGTCTAAAGTCACAGATATAAGGCACGGTACTGTTACAATGCTGTTGACGTAATGGTGAAATGCTATTTAAAGGCTGTTCAATTTTATTACTATCGAATTACTACCAAAACTGTTACAATACTGCTAAAATAATGTTAAATATGTTGAAAAACTGTTAAATCTGTGTTACAATATTAATTTGGTGGTTTGTGTTAGTGTGTGTCTGGTGGTGTTTTGGATATTTTTTTAGTGTGTGTTTAGTGTGTGTTGGTGTGTAGTGTGTTTGCTCTGTTTGGTGGATGTAGCTGTTGATGTATGTTGTCTGCAGTTGTTTGGTCTTTGGTGGTGTGTGTTTGCTCTAATATTGGTGTGTGTTTGTGTATATTTTCTGTGTGCGTTCGGTGCATTTTGGGTGTGTGTGTGTTAGGTGTTTATTTGCTGTGTGTGTGGTATAGGCCTGGTGTATGGCTGGTATATGTGTTGGTTATATATTTGGTGTGTGTGATTGTTTAGTATATTTGCTGTATGTCTGGTGTGTGTCTTTGGTTATTTGTTTCATGTGCCTGCTGTGTGTGTGTTTGGTGCATACGCATCGAGAGTGCGTTCGGTTCGGGCTCGGGTCGAGCCGTGCCAGGTGGTTGCTGGTTCCACACCTGTTGAGCGTGCCCTCCTGCTCCATCGCGGCGGCCTGGCCCAGAGCTCGGACCCAGCCCAGCATGTCCTCCTGGGTGTCTGCGCTGAAGTAGTACGAGCGCATGCCCTGGTGCACCACCTGGCCCCCGGCACAGCCACAACAGCACTGTTCATTACTGGAGCTCCATTATGCTCCTCAGTAAAACTCTCATATTTAGTGTTTATTAGAGCTCTTTATTATTTCGTATTTGTTATTAAAATGTATGTTCTTAAATCCTCATTTAAAAGTTAATTATTTCGGTTTTTTTGTTTACTTTATTAAAAATAGTATTGATCCTTTATTATTAAACACAATATTATCTAGCCTTTAATAAAAAAACGGTATTATTTAGTCTTAATTAACACTTCATTATTCTGTACTTAAAACTTAATCAATTAGTCTTCATTAATTAATCTTATCAGCCAGGCAGGTTACAGCCAAAGAGTGAGTCAAAGGTTGAAGAAGAGCACCTTGAATGTATACTTCCTGTTCTTGCATTCCCTCGTTGAGCAGAACAGGATGTTGTAGCTGGGTAGAGGAATACTGCCCAGCACACACTCCTCTCTGCTGTCTGCAAGAAAACACACACAAAACTCACAGAACTCAGTCAAATCACCCAGATGTGTGCTGCTGACAAAGTCGTTTTTTCCAGTACTGTTGACTAAAGCAATTTTTCAGCATGCTGGTTCACAAGTGTGCTATTCTGACAGCATGATGGTTAACTAGTGCGCTAGAATGACAGTATGCTAGTCTGGTAGGTTGGCAGCGAGTGTGATAGTACACTTGTGTGCTAGAATGACAGTACAGTAGTATGATAGTAGAGTATACTAGTGTGATAATAGGCTCGTGTGATAGCATGCTAGCACTACTGTCGGCTGGAGTGTGTGCGCTGTGGGCTAACTTACCTTTATAGTAGAACAAACAGTAGTTTGACAGCACAAACCATCTCCTCTTCCACAGTTTCAACCCTGCACTGTCCTTTATAACACAAGCAGAATGTCAAAATTGTCAGAATCATACAGTTAACGCAGCTAAAGACATATGGGTTAAATCATTCAATGTTTTCAAATTATATTTAAACTGTTGGCGCAAGATAACAGAAGGTCAAATAAGAAAATAGGTTTTTGCCGGAGGTAGGAAGTGTGCTGGAGGTTGGAGGTGTGTGTGTGTGTGTGTGTGTGTGTGTGTGTGTGTGTGTGTGTGTGTGTGTGTGTGTTTGTCCGTGTAGGAAGAAGTTTTGTGGGAGAGGTAGGAGGTATGTACGTGTAGGAGGTCGAAGCCATGTAGGAGGTGTGTGTGTGAGAAGTCGTTTTTTTGTTGTTTTTTTGTTGTTTTTTTACGTAGGAGGTGTGTGTGTGTGTGTGTGTGTGTGTGTGTGTGTGTGTGTGTGTGTGTGTGTGTGTGTGTGTGTGTGTGTGTGTGTGTGTGTGTGTGTGTGTAGGAGCTGAGGCACCTTCTTGTTGAGCCAGCCTCTGATGACCACTGGGCAGTTGGGGTCTCTTCTCGCCGACCGGTACCTCTTCCCAAACGACTGGAGCTTCTCACCTCCCCCGGACTGCAGGGAAACCATGACAACCGTCAACATCACCGTCACTTTGACAATCATCATCATCATCATCATCATCATCATCATCATCGTCATCATCGTCATCATCATCATCACCATCACATAACAACATTCTTCATCACCATCATCATCCTCATCATCATCACCATCATGTTTTCCATGCAGCACATGCTTGTGTGAGCATGCGGTCATAGAGGGGCGTGTGGCGACAGGTGTAAGCCATACATGATGACACATGACTCTGGCCTCCGCTGGCAGGGCTACGCAGACACAATGACATCATATGAAGCAATGCAAGCAAGCTAACAAACTTTGTGGACGGGCAGGGAGGAGACGGTGGCCATGCTGGAGGCTTGGCTTACTCTGTCCTGGTCGTCCATCCTGGAGGAGGAGGGAGGAGGAAGAGAGGAGGAAGAGAGGAGGAGGGGAGAGGAGGAGGGGAGAGGGGAGGAGGGGAGGAGAGGGGAGAGGAGGAGGGGAGGAGGAGAGAGGAGGAAGAGAGGAGAGGGGAGGAGAGGGGAGAGGAGGGGAGAGGAGGGGAGAGGAGGAGGGGAGAGGAGGGGAGAGGAGAGGGGAGGAGGGGAGGAGAGAGGAGGAGGGGAGAGGAGAGAGGAGGAGGGGAGAGGAGGAGAGAGGAGGAGAGAGGAGAGAGGAGGAGGGGAGAGGAGGAGAGAGGAGGAGGCAGGAGGAAGAGAGGAGGAGAGAGGAGACGGGAGGAGGGAGGAGAAAGAGGAAAGGAGAGGAGGAGAGAGTAGAGGGGGAGAGAGTAGGAAGAGGTGGGGAGAAGAGGAAAAGGAGGAGGCGAAGAGAGGGCAGTAGAGGAGAGTGGAGGCGAGAAAGAGGGGGAGAGGAGGGGGAGAGGAGGGGGAGAGGAGGGGGAGAGGAGGGGGAGAGGAGGGGGAGAGGAGAAAAGAGGAAAACAAAATAATTAGAGAATAGTGCAAGATCGTTTTTCAAATGAGTGCAGTGATATATGAGGTATAGGTGAGATAATGCTGAGATATTGCTGAGGTAGAGAAAAGATAGCAGAGATATGACCCCATTAGACTTAGTTGGACCAACAACACAACCAGGTGACATATGGCCTCCCCCCCCCCCCCCCCTCTTCTTGCTCCTCTCCTCTCCCTCCCCCCTCATGTCCTCTCCACTCCTCACCTCTCCCCTCCCCTCTCCTCCTCCCTTATCTCCTCCCCCTCCCTCTCTCCTCATCCCCTATCTCCTCCTCCCCTCTCCCCTCCTCATCCTCCCTCCTCATCTCCTCTCCTCCTCTCCTTCTCTGCGTTCTATTCTCGGCCGCTCTCTCTCTCCCCCCCCCGCTGTGTCATGTGGCAGGTGACAGCTGCATCGCCGTGGTAACAGGCGGGGAGTGTGTGAAAGCCAACCTGGCACCCGCACAGGAATGAGAGACATGCTAGGGGCGCGGCCAGCGGGCAGGGGGCGTGTCTGTGCAACGTAGGGGGCGGGACCATGAGATAGGGGGAGGGCCTTGGACATGTGGGAGGAAGGGTAGAGGAATTCACTGTGACTCTCTGAGACCGTGGGACCAACCATGCCCCCCCCTCCACCCCCCCCCCCACCAAACATAACTTCACCTCAGCGTCTTCCATTTTGAACACCTAGGCCACTCTAATATGGATATTGGTGCTAAGTGATGGTTGTATTATATCAGGTGAGAGGAAGGGATTCGTTGGCAAGATGTCTGGTGTTAATGAAGCCGACCACAACACCAGGAAAGCTTGGGAAGCGCTGTTCTAACACATTGAAACAAACTAAACAATCGAACAACCGAACAGGGCTATGGGCAGCCCGGTGAGGGGAAAGTACGACAAGGATGGTTCAAAAAGTTATTTTTTGACAAGAATTACAACTGGACTCATTTTGTAACAGAACGCGCATGCGCAGCACAAAAGACGCACAGTCCAATGAGACATAACGCCATTAGCTACGGGGAAAAGCATCTAAAATCATGAAAATCATTTTAGAATCTATTCATAAGATACCTTCCCCACATTAATTTGCCAGCATTACCAATCTGCAAGTTTCTCTTTTACAACAACACACTTAGCCTATACACCAAACAATCTAACACCCTTTACATGCAAAGAAACAATAATGTGTGATACCGGGTTACACACTTAACAATGTCACATACTTCCCCTACACACATAACAATCTAACGCATTCTACCTACACACTTGACAGTGTAGAAGGCTACACAATCCAGCGCACGTTCCTCCCGACATGAAATAAACATGAAGACAGTGGAGACCTCCAGAGGAGCCTTTGTGTGGACGTTCTCCCACACAGGAGCCAGCGAGCGAGAGATGTTGTGATGACGCAGGCCAACCACCCGACCCCATGATCAGCGCTCCTCACCTCCATCTGCTCCTGCACCCCCCCCCAAGCACCCCGGCCCCCCCCAAGCCCCCCGGGACACAGAACAACAGAAGAACACAGCCGCCGCCGCGACCTTCTGGCCCACAAGTGGTCTGTGGGTGGAGGGAAGTATTTGGAGAATCCTGCTGATTCGTGGGGTCACGGTGTGTGTGGGCAGAGGATTTAACATGCTAGGGACGCGTGGAGGGCGGATGAACGCCAGCTCTGTCCTCCGTGCACACAGGGCGCTTTGTGGCGGTCTGGAGGTTCACACCAAACTAGCATGTAGAGCACCTCCCGGAACACAGGGATGCTAATTGTCGCTACCACAACATTAGCATCCACAGAGCTCCTCGCGGAGTCGCCACATCAACAGAGTGTTTAACCCCCCCTAGTGATGACATGAACACAGCTTAGAGATATAGATGAGATATGGTATTGATATTTACATCTAACACACTTTTTAATGGTGATGCTGAATATGTTTTTTGAAACATCAAACTTTGTGGTTGTTTTTCTGGTATTATTGGGAGTTGCTAGTGTTAAAATATATACAGAATAGATAAATGCTTTCCAAACTGTTCAACTTTTCTATGGATTAACAACAACGTTACAACTCAACTAAGTGCATTGTAGACTAGGAGAGCTACATTATCACAAATCATACATCTGAGAAGTTCTCAAGTCAGTTCTTGATGTTCAGCTCATAGAATAGATTTTGGGGAGGTATTTGCTATACAGATAGACAAGAAGAGACATATATGAGATATATCTTCTATAATATGATTAGATGAGAGATAGATGACATAAATGCATGAGGTATAGCTTTTTTCATATAGACAAGCTATAGGTGAGCTAGATCAATATCTGAAAATATAACTGAGATGTAGCAGATATATGGGTCAGACATTTACGTTGGAAAGAAACATAAGATATAGCTAGTAGAAGTGCTGAACTCATTGCAGATAAAGAGCATGCTAATTCAACAATAAAACAAAGGACTGTGTGAACAAAGACCTCATCAACAGATTCATCTCAACCCAAGCAGACTGTGCAACAGTAATCAATAGCATTACAGTAACAATAATACACAGAAGGAAAGTGATACAATCTGAAGTTTATTCTGATAAACTTCTGATTCTTTTTATCGAAATGTGTTACCTGTACTACCTGAATCTCTTTATCTTCTTATATTTCCTACAAATGAGCCATTTAAGTGAACTAGTGTGTAGGCCGAGTAATGTCATAGGTAGACCAACACCCATATACTGTAAGTGATCTAGTGTGTAGTGTAATGTCATAGGTAGAGCAGGAGCCATTTCAATGAACTAGTGTCTAGTGGTGTATAAAGGTATATGTAGACCAAGAACCATATAAGTAATCTAGTGTGTAGGGTAATGCACAGGTAGACATTTATAGGTAGGAGCCGTATCACGGTACCTTGGTTGGCTGTCGGTTCCCTCTCAGCTTCTTCCTCTCAGCCCGACCCGATTCGGCTGCCGTCCCCCTGGGAGCACCGTGCTGTCTGTCCCTGGGACACACCAGCCTGCTCCCCGTCCTCCCCGTCCGGTCTGTCCGTCTGTCTGTCCTCCGGCCCGCTGCTCCGAGAGACCAGCTGTCCTGTCGTCGTTGACACCGGTTGTCTTGGAGACAGCAGTTCTTTTAACCCTGTCCGTCCGACTGTCAAACTTCCTGCCCCAGCTGAACACTGGCAACACTTTGACGCTCTCCTCTCTTGCTCCCTCCCTCCCCCGTTGGTCGAGCTCCCTCCCTCTCTCTCTCCACTCTCTCTCTCTCTCTCTCTCTCTCTCTCTCTCTCCACTCTCTCTCTCTCCCTCTCTCTCTCTCTCCCCTTCTCTTCTGTAGTGCTCTCTCTACCTCTCGTAGAACAGTACAGTCCCTGTGTCGCCTCTCTCTCTCGCTGTCTGCAGAGCGTGGGATATTATTTTTCCGGAGAAAGATGTTCCCTCCTCACCCTCTCACCCTCCTCTTCCTCCTCACCCTCCTCACCCTTCTCAACCTCCTCACCCTCCTCACCCAGACAGAAGCTGTGTTGTCATGAACACAGGAAGATTAACACTGGCGCGAGACATAGCAACGTTTCTGAAAATTCGTTCAAACCCAATACTCAAAATACACAAATAGTCCTTGTTGTTCCCTGAAGCTGCTGCTGCCGGAGAAAGGGATGTCTTTAAGACACACCGAGAGGAGGCTTCCCATCGGGCAGGAAAGAGAAGCCAGACTACTACTTCCAAAGTAGTGATAGCTACCCGCCAGACTAGTGTGTGTGTGTGTGTGTGTGTGTGTGTGTGTGTGTGTGTGTGTGTGTGTGTGTGTGTGTGTGTGTGTGTGTGTGTGTATTACTGTTCAGAGATACCAGTGGTATTATTAGCACAGCCAGTGAGATAGGACAGAAGGGAGTGGGACTCAGGCTGAGATATGTATGTATCCTCCATCGACCTGCTCCCATTCCCACCAACAGACCCTCTTAAGACCGGTCCAGGTTGAGGGCTGAGGGTCTATGGTCTAGGGAGAGTGGAGGGTCTGGAACCAGGTGGTTCCCTAGGGACCCTATACTTAGCAGAGCACATGTCTCAGTTATTTCCTTCGACTGCCAGGTCGTGACCTCCGGCACCCCGGATGAGCTCCACTCACAGGGGGCAAAGCACTTCACGAACCTCCCTCCCTCCTTCCCTCCCTGTTCCCTCCCCTCCTCCCTCCTTACCCCACACGCTGCCGGGTCAAGCTCAACGAGCCAATCAGCTGTGGAGGCTGACAGGTGCGTGGCTACTATATCCTCTCATGTTACAGACTCCCAGCCCCAGAGCCCCGTGCCACTAGATGCCCAGGAATGGGGACCCCAGGGGATCATGGGGGATGTAGTTGGGTACCCTTCCTGCCCTGTGATGCTTCATCCTTGCAGCAGAGGGCGCCACTGTCCAGCAGGAAACAAGCGGGAGGATTGAGACGGTGGAGAGGGGGTGAACTGACCTGGTCGCACCGCACCAGGGTTGTCAAGGCAACGCACACGCTGATGGCTACAGGGGTGGGCGTGGCCTCAAGGGCGCTGTCCAGCTCCTACAGCAGTCACTCGGGGGAGTCCTGTCCTTCTGCACCACCCTCGAATGCAAGACATTCCATAGCTGGGTGGAGGAGACAGCGGAGCTTCAGCTCTGAGCTGCCAGTGGGTCAGCAGCTCTACGCCAAGATATAGCCCAACTTCAGACCTAGTGACACAGCAGCTCTAGACCGAGCAGCTCTAGACCCACCAGCTCTAGACCCACCAGCTCTAGACCCACCAGCAGCTCTAGACCCACCAGCTCTAGACCCAGCAGCTCTAGACCCACCAGCTCTAGACCCACCAGCTCTAGACCCACCAGCTCTAGACCCACCAGCTCTAGACCCAGCAGCTCTAGACCCACCAGCTCTAGACCCACCAGCTCTAGACCGACCAGCTCTAGACCCAGCAGCTCTAGACCCACCAGCTCTAGACCCAGCAGCTCTAGACCGAGCAGCTCCCCGCCCACGCTGCAAGAGGACAGCCAAGCGCATCACCAAGGAGCCCAGCCACAACTGCCACACACTCTTCAGCCTGTTACAGTTTGGTACTGTACTGTACAGCATCGAGACTAGAACCAACCACAGGATCTGTACCAAAGTACCAAAGCATCACACACACGCACTCACTCACTCACTCACTCACTCACGCACGCACGCACGCACGCACGCACGCACGCACGCACGCACGCACGCACGCACGCACGCACGCACGCACGCACGCACGCACGCACGCACGCACGCACGCACGCACGCACGCACACACACACACCTTTAGCACTTATATTATTATATTATTATAATATTATTATTATCATATTATTGGTGCCTTTGCCGGTAGTTTAGTTTGTGTCAACCTCACCTGTCCATAATGTCTTTAATATCTTATTTGCATCTACATTGCTACTAGTCATTTATATATATTATAAAATATTTCATTTTTAACTCTTTTTAATTAATGTATTTTCCTGTTCATTCTGCTGGGACCCCCACATTTCCAGTCCAGGATCAATAATGCACACCTTTCATGCATGCGTGCATGCGTGCATGCGTATATGCGTGCCTGTGTGTGTATAGTGTTACTTTCGGAGCTTTGCCAATGACATGAGCATACAGTTACCCTCACATGCCAAGCATAAGCCAACAAATATAGACCAGCGTGCGCATGAGTTATATATATTAGAGCCATATATATGAGTTATACATAGCTTTCTGATGATCAACACCTCTAATTTTGAATGTCTTAACCATGAAGACTTTGTTTTGTACTTGTTGTGCGGACCATATGCTCTCCGGACCATCAATCACAGCCTTGAGAAGCCACCTGATGCTATTCTGTGCTACGCTAGGCTATACATCACTTCATGGTCTAGTTGGACAACTGCAGGAGTGATGAGTCCATTTATGTATTTGTAGTACAAGTTCAAGGAAGATATATAGCAGCTAGTGGAACGCAGCTTCCAGGGAATCATGGCTGGAATATGACAAAGTACTATAGTTCTAAAGTTCTGTAGTTTATTAAAGAGTTAAATAATAACAATAAATGTAGTTGAATATAGTTAATACACGGCCATATAGTCAATACATGGAGTGTAGGCCTAACATAGTACATAGAGTTTCTTATCCTTAACATAGGTACGGGTAACACAGTTTAATGTAGTTACTATAATTTAAGGGAGTTAATGACTCAGCTTGTAGCTCGAGTAGAGCAGCAGCAATACAGATGAATGCAGTACATGAAGAATGGTAGGTACAGTAGGGCATGAGTAATAATAGGTAGAGTCTGGCAGTAGTAATACTAGGTTGAGAAGAGCAGTGGTAATAGGTAATACGTCTGCATTAGAAAAGGATCCAGCATGAACTTGAATGTACTATAATAAAACAACTGGGCTCTGACAGATTAACGAGACATGATTTTGTCCCCAGCTGTTGGAGGAATCCAGATACAGAACACATACGCACACGCACACACACACACACACACACACACACACACACACACACACACACATACGCACACGCACACGCACACACACACACACACACACACACACACACACACACACACACACACACACACACACACCATACGGAGGATTTAAGCTTTCATCGTTAATATTCAGACACACACACACAGACACACACAGAAGAGCTGGACATGACATCTTTCAGTTTGACGACGTGAGAACTATTGGTCAAACAGGTTGGTTCGGGTTAGTGATTAACTATGATTATTAATAGCTTCACGATCCTTACGTAATGGCCTCAGTATTTATTATGGCAGTGGATGCCAAATTTAATTCCTCAGGCACTGCCCTGTAAAGAGTTCACTTGATGAGGGTGGAATGTCCCAAGGCTGGGTTTGTTTATGGGGTCGCATGGGGCGGCCGGCTTATAGATTTTCGATTTCTATATTTTGAAGTGTTGAGGTGCCCTAGACATGATCAAACTTTGATATTTAGCCATGTGTGAACCACTTCTCGCTGCCTCGCTGTGACATGGATACTTGGGAGATGGGGTTCAACAAAGTGTGAGGAAGCAGCTCTACAAAATAGTAAGATGCCTTAAACAAGCTCACGTCCCTAAAGACGATATGGAGCCGGAGAACACAGCTCTTTAAGGTTTGAGACGGTACAGACATTGCTGGTATTGTAATTGTACACGAAGGATACTGGTAACTACACCTCAAAGTGACGGTCAGGATTTGAGACGGATTTAAGAAGACATTATAAATCAATTGTACAAACAATAATATTGTTTTATTTAATATTATCGCTCATAAAGTGTGTTCATCATTTCAAATTCAAGACTTGCATTAATATATATATATATATATATATATATATAAACACACTCACAATAGATGTATTATTCTGTAGCGTCGGTAGAGGGAAAGTCAGACCTCCTGACCACGGCTTTAAAAAATACTTTTTCTCATTCTGGAGCCATCGACAGATGTGGATCTGGGGTTTTGGTCTCCTCAAGAGAGGAGAGTAGGCACCGACGAGACCCTACACCTCGTTCTTCTTCAGGAGGTCCCCCATGCCGGGCAGAACGAGTGGCCCCTGGGAGCCTGTGCAGCAGGGCGGTCGGGCGATCCGGACGCTCTCTGCGGACGGAGTAGAAGCAGACGGTCCCGGCGGGCTAGTCGATCTACATCAGGGGTCTCAAACTCGCGGCCCGGGGGCCAATTGAGGCCAGCGGGATGATATTTTGTGGCCCCCTACTTGACATCAAAGTTTAGTGTTAGTGCGGACCGCGCGTTGTTGTCAAACGCACATTTTTTTGCTGAGTGGCTTGCCACGATTTTTTATTACTTGTGATAGGGGGACCAGATCTCCCGGTTTTGCCGGGACAGTCCCAATTTTGAGTTGCGTGTCCTGAGTCCCGACAAAAGCCAAAGGACGCTAAAATGTCCCGGTTTCCACCAACCGCTATGAAATGTCCCGTGTTGTCAGCGATTACATAGCCATACATTCAGCCACGTCCCTGAGGTCCTTATACGCCCCATCGTACCAGACCTGGTAGGAACTGATACCAGACCCCAGGAGTCCTGGTTCTGCTCCGGCCAGAACAGTCCACCTCCCTGTCCCAGGGTCAAGGTAAAACACGGGGCTCATCTGTCCTTCTCCAGCTGTCCTGAACTGTGGCAAGAGTAAACGTTCTGGAGCACAAGCCGGGGAACTCTTCGTTGCCATGTTTGTATGCACAGTATGTGATCAGCTGGGGCTTTTTGCCAATGGCAGACGTAAAGTACTGGTGGATGGCTGGAGGTGTGTACAACAGAGTTTTACATTTATATTATCACCTGGATTAGAAAATGAACTCTCAGATGTTACACTCTCAAGGATGTGCATCGATGGAGAATTCATAAAGAAGAGATAAAACACTACATGCTGGACCTCAAAGAACCTCTTTGATCACAGTCCAACATTACAGATTCCACAAAATAAATAACAATGACCTGGAAAACATCAGTTACTGGTCGATCCACAACATAGAGACATAGAGTTGACTAGGAGACGTTGTAATATGACGTTCATCACTTGACTCGGTGCTTACTGTGCCAGTGTTTGGTCTTGTCGGCATGGTGATAGGTATGAATCCTCCGGAGAGCGTCCCCTGGGAACATATACTGTACGTCGTCGGCTTTACGGCGGGCTCTTCTACGAGAGGGGGGGTTGGTGCTTGGGGATGTCTTCGACTGGGGAGATCGTATGACATCGTGGAAAACCAGCAGCACGTCTTCAGCCGCGTGGAAATGTGAGGCTGCTTCATCAGACCCGTTGGATCACGATTTCGAAAACGGTCGTGAGATTGAGATGCAAATTGAGGTTGAGAGACGTCTCAGCTGTATAAACAGACAGTAACAGTTGTGGCTTGATGGAGTGCATGCCAGTTTATCAACTAGAGACCAACACTGACTTTATTTGACCTTTTATTCAACACTGGCCTTGAACACATAATTATTAATAAAATATACAAATACATACACACCTCAGTTCATTAAAACTATAGTAATACGTATACGTACGTCCAATGAGAGACAATACAGTAGTACATAAAATCATCATTAAATACTTATTTAAAATACTAGATATATAGTTGTAAATAGTAGACTTTACAGGTTTAAGTCTATATAATCATGTATAGAATCACAACTTATTACCATGTACATTACCAAAACAGCCATTCATATACAATGCACATTATGAAAACATAACCACTTCTAAACAGGAGTGCTGTCTCGTTTATAGTCGTTCTAGTGGACTGACTGGTTGGATTTATTGGTCTGACTGGTTCTCTCCTGCACTGGCTCTAGTGGTCTGCCTCTTTTTTTAGTGGACTGACTGGTTCTAGGGGACTGACTAGTGGTTCTCTCGTTGACTGGCCGGTTCCCTTCCTAGCTGCGGAGGATGCAGTAAGACTGGGTCCCCACCCAGAAACCAGGCATCATCTTCTGCTTGAAGGTGGCCTTGACCTGCTTCAGCAGGTGCACCTCCTTCTGCTCCTCCCCCACCTCCTCCACAGCGTAGAAGTTGAGGAGCCCCGCCGGCTGGTCCAGGTACAGCCCCAGCAGGGGGCTCTGGGGGTGGGCGATCTCCTGGTCCCGCCCGTCGTGCCAGTAGTGGTAGCTGGTGCCGGCCCAGCCCAGGCCCCAGGACTCCTCGTTCTCCCCCAGGCCGCAGGGACCCTGGCCGTTCCTCCTCGCTGCGCCTTCGTAGGCCAAGCCCAACACCACCCAGCCTGAGTACTCCACCTCCCAGTAGCCACGGAAACCGGTGATGCCCTCCTTGCAGAGAATCTGCAACACAACGATGGAGGAGGAAGTGACGATGTTTGGGGGGGGGGGGGGGGGGTTCAGAATAGATCTTTGGTTCTGAGTCTACCAGTGTTGATGGAGAAGAAGCATAATGAGCGTAGAACCTTGGTCTAGATGTTGAACCAGCTTAAGGAGGACAGGCCTCCTAAAAAACTGGTAGACTGGTAGACATAGAACCAGAGATGTAATTCTGAACCCGTTTTATGAACCTGGGATTCAAACCTACTCCATTTTCTTGTTACTGTTTCGTTCGCAGTAACCCTAAAAAGGAGTACGTTCAAATCACGTCCCCTCTTGATTAGACCACACCCCTCTCCCGTTGACCACGCCCATACGGAGTAGAACGTCTCCCCAGGAAGACCTACCTGTGGTGTATTTTGGTGTGTATATTTTGAGAGAGTATGTATTCGTCGTGTACTTGTCGTACCTGGGGCGCGTGCTCGTAGCGTTCGGGCCGATCCAGGACAGGGCAGGTGGAGGTGTCCGTCATGCGCGCCACCTTGGCCCCGGCCTCTGTGACCCAAAGAGTCTTATTGGCTGTCTTATCGTCCATGGTCAGCTTCAACGAATCTGGAAAGATGATGTCACTCTTAAAGACATTACACCTTGCACAAATGTTGTAGAAGAGGAGAGATCCCACACCTAAAGATAGCTTAAGATACAGTTAGCAGTTTTGTTATGTGTGTGAAGGGCACAATTTGCCAAAACAGCACCCAATTCTTGCTGCCCCTCCTGATTTTCACTGTACACGCCCTGTATGTCACCCAGAGAAAACTTTCTCCCGTAGTTCTCCAGAATTGGCGAAATATCCTTATTTGTATATTTTAATATTCTGCTCGTATCTATGTGGCTTGTTAACGGGATGGTCTTTAATAGTTTGATGTGAAGGTACTATCCAATCATAACCCAATGAGATGAGACAGGGATGGGTGACTGTTGGAGAAAAGTACGGCCTGATGTTACTTTGCATCATAATGCAAGGCGAAGAGACAGGACATTTTTTCAGTTGGCTAACTGTTTAGCTAAATTGTCAAGGTGAAGATGGTATGAACAGATTATGTACGTTGATGTATTGATGCACGTTTTTTACATTTGAGGAGGTCAGCTCGGCACTTGGGTTCTGGGATGTTGGCTTCATATTCTGGGATCTTCTCTAGAGAACCGACAGGAGAACAAAGTAAAGGAACCGAACTCAGCAGACCAACTTATAGATAACTAATAGAACAATAAATAGATTACTAACTTACTATAGATAGTCAAACAAACTAATTTAAAGACTCAACTTGTAGAGGATAATAACCAAACTAAAAGTTGGCAGTAGAAGAGGGTCATGTAAGGTATATCCAACCAAAAGCCTGACATTTAAGACGGATTCCACACAGCATTCAGACTACAGAGGGGCTGAGCTCGCATGGCGCCGTACCTGCAGGGGGGCTCCCATCTTTAGACCTCTTGGCTGAGGAGAGAGAACAGCAGGTGTTAGAGGACATGTAGACGGATGTGTAGGAGAAGAAGGATGGGCTCTATCTGGAGAACAGGCTACAGATAGATTCCCTCGTAGACGGCACATTCGGGCGTTCATGCTACAGGAGATGTAAGGGGAGGTGCTATCTTTATATCGCTGGCCGTGTCTCCTGCATTCACTCTGCGGCGTCCACTCAAAGCAACGTAAACATGAAGTAACTGAAGAATTACTGCCCAGGTTCTCCTCCTCCCAGGACTAAGTCATTCAGCAGGAGGTCCACCTACCAGACCAGGAGGTCCATTAACCCGGACTCATGCCTGAGAAGGCTGCATCAATAGTTATCTCCTCACCATTGCACCCGACTCTGCAGAGACGTGGATTCAATTACTGACGGGTCGTCTTGTGTATCAACAGTTTTCCCTGACAAGTGTGTTAATGGTTCCTTGACGTCATCACACTTAAACCCATATGGCCACAACTGTCTGTATTTACATATTGTGTGATGTTTTTATTAAGTGTGTAGTAAATACTGTACTGGTTTGTGTTATTGAGTACACTGTAGCAGCACTTTGGTTTCCTCTGGGGGTATTCTGTGGTTTGTTCCTCTACGCTCAGGTTGAGAAGCTGAATGCTCTGCATTACACAGCCAGTCATCAGCCAGCTAAAACCACGGCAAGGGACAGGCATCAAGTGGCTCTCGTTACTAAAACACACTATCTGTTACATCCAGGAACTACTGCCACCATCACTCGTCCTCACATTTTTTGTCACTGCACTGCGTGTGCTGTGCAGTGACAAAAAAAAGTGCAAGGCTGCATAGATTGGTGGGCATGTGTCAAATCTAAAACGTCTTGTGCTGTTTTATGGGTTCATGGTCGATTATGCAATGAATAATTTGCGAGAAAACATTTGAGAAAACAAGCAAATTCTATTTGCATTCTTGTAACGCATGATAGGCATTTACTCTCATTTCTTGGATTTTATATACTAAAGTATTGATAAAAAATAAAGAATGGTTAGTTGAATGGACTATGGAAATAATGATAAGATGGATGGACTGTGGAACTGATTTATGTCTTGTGTTGTGGAAACATGTGATGAATCCCACACTACAGTAAACGTCCAGAAACCCAGGTCAAAGGTCAGGGCACTACCGGATCGGAGATTCTATTAGTAGTTAAGGTGGAATGTAGAAGTAGCCCGGTTATGTCTGCTTTTTAGAGCTGTTATGTTAATAGTTGTGGTGATGTTAAGAGTTATGATATGATAGTTATGGCGAAGTTTATAGTCATTTTATTGATAGTTTTTGTTGTATTTGGAGCTATCATGTTAATAGATACATTTATGTTGGGAGCCATTATATTAATAGTTATGGTTATGTTTAGAGCTACTATATGATAGTTATGGTTATATTTAGAGCTATTATGTTAATAGTTATGTTTATGTTAAGACACGTTATATTAATAGTTATGGTTATATTTACCGATATAAAAGTATTAGTCATTGTTATGTTTAGAGCTATTGAATAAATTATCATGGTGGGGTTTAGAGCTATCATATTTATAGTTATGGTTATGTTTCAGTGAAATATTAATAGTAATGTCTTAGAACCATTATAAAAGTTACGGTTTTGTTTAGAGGAATTATACTAATAGTTATGAGGTAATATATTAGAATTATGCTTGAGTCTAAAGGTATTATATGAGAGTTATGGTTGGATTAAGGGAGGCATTACAATACTTAGGGTAAGGGTATAGAGGAATTAGAGTTCTTATGTTCGAGCTCACGTTGTTCAGATATAACATATTAATAATCATGTTAGGGTTTCAAAGTATGGCATAATTACATTACGGATGGGTTTAAAGGTGTTATCTGAATAGTTGTAATTGGGTTTAAAAGGTATATAATACTGGGCTCAGAGATATTATTGACATGCGAGGGCCAGATGGGCAGCACGGGGAATGTTAAGCTGGTGTTTGAATATAGCAGGTGGTGAAAACAAGCGTCCCTTTGAGACTTGGCGGGTGACTTATCGGAGGCTGTTAAAGAGCTCCGGGGCGGCGCCCTGGCGGGTATCACTGTCCTTCAGTCTACTAATTACATTTGCCAGACGGCAGCAGCGTTACTGCGCCAGCATCCTTGATTCACCCCAGACCACCGTGGTCACGGTTACTGGTAAAGAACCAAAGAACAGATAAATAAACGCGAATCACGACACTGAAAGACCAAAACAAACATATATGTGCATGCAGATGGTTTATTGGTGTTCTCGTACGTTGTATCGTTGTTTCCCTTTCTTCGGACAAATGTAGGCTACTTACTGTCAGTACCTTTGGATAAAAGCGACCAAATGCCCTGAATGTAAATGTTTGTTGTTGTAAGGTTGTAAATGTGATGATTAAGCCGTTAAAAAGGGTCCGGATGAAGTCAATAAACTGTTTCACAGTTCTTCTAACCCTAACGTTGAACATGAAACCATTGTTGGTTTCAACACGTCAACCATACATTGACGTGTCAGAATATTAGACCCAGTATGTATTTAATGTTAATGATCAATACCTAATTAATATGTTGTAAATATGTTTACTTTATATGTAATCATAGTCGTTATTAGTATTTCTCACTGTGTTTCTTGTCGGAACCAAGGATCCTGGTGTTGGCGGGCATTATCCAGACTGGTCACAGGTTCGATTCCCTCCTGGTTCAAGACGTTGTTTCTCCTGGTAAGTCCTGGTGGCTCCTGGTTACTCCTGGTCACTGCTGGTTATGCCTGGTCACTTGTGGTTACTCCTGGCACTGGTCTTATATGCCCGCTGGGAGGAGCGACGCTGAGACAAAGGTAGGCATAGGACAGGAGGGCGACCGGAGGGCTGGCGCTGTAACTGGACCTGTCTCTGCAGGGTCTGTCCATAAAAAGTCTGATGAGGGTCAGGATGAAAGAGGGGACGTACTCAATGATGGACGGACCACCAGTTGGCGTGACTCCATGTGTGTGTGTGTGTGTATGGGTATGTACACGTTAGCATGCATGTGAATGTGTTTGTACGTGCTTGTATGCATTCGTGTGTGTGTGTACGTGCCTGTTTGCAGTGGTGTGTAAGTTCTTGTATCCGTGAGCATGCGTACGTGTGTGCGAGTGTGTGTGTGCGTGCATGTGTGTGGTCGCCTGTGCATATGCAAACATTCATGTGACTGCATGTTCAGATGTCCACGTGCACCCAGGGTGTGGTGACACACTGCTGTGCGGCCGGTGTTCATGAGGCGGGGTCCTGGTGCCGTACTCAATGGCATGACAGGGAGAATGTCAACGAAACACCTGAACCCCCCAGAGCCCATCAATCCTCTCACCACCCCGCCCTGTTTGTTCACAGCCAACACCGCGGAAGGTACCCCCACACAAACACCCAGTAATGATCACAACACGCATGCAGTGCTGTAGAAAACGATTAGACCGACTCTGACCAGAGGAGTCCTTGACCCGCGTGCTTCCCTCAGCCTACAGGTTCCTGAGCTGTGAAAAGCAGAGAGTCACAGAGTGGACTAAACAAGGTCATACCGTGTCCCCGACCTGCATTAACGCTGAGCTATTTAGCATTGTAACGCCTTGATGTCAGTGGGGGGGCCCACGGCAACCCTGAAGCCCCACGTCGTAAAAGCACAGATTTGCGTCGTGTTTATTGGCTGTAGCGGGCCTCTCTGGGAACCAGGCTAACACGCGTCTAGCTGTTAGCACGGGACGGGCTCACACGGTTACCAGCTGTTGGTGGGAGACAGGGCTAACACGCTAAGCAGCCGTGAGCGGGGGTCAGCGGACATGAGCCTGAAAAGACCGAATGGAAAAGTGGCATTAGCCAGAATTCGTCACGCCTTCCGTTATAAAACACAGAGCGGACGGCTTCATCTCTTTGGTCACTGGTTCGGCCAAGTTGTTGTTGGAACTCCCGTGGAGAGACTGACTTGTTGACTGTGTGTGTCTGATGAAGTGTTGTGTATTTTGGTTTGGCGTATGCTGTTGTGTGTTACTGATGCACAAAGAATTTCCCCTTGAGATAGATTCAAAGTTTGAACTTGAACTTGCAGCAAGACCCTGACCTCTTCAGGGCTTCAGAGTGAGGGAGAGACCGCGGTCACCCAGACTATTATTAGAATATACTATTTTGTCCCTGCATTTAACACAACACAAGCAACACTAGTATCTCTGTTCTGTGCTGTTCTGGGGAGGAATGGGACCGGCTGGTCCTTGTCCATGACTCCCCCCACAGAGTTAGCCGGGGTAGAAAAGCTCAGCACCAGTTGGGTGTTGAGGGTGATGAGATCCACAGTGCAATCAAACCGCATCAAACTGTATCGCAAATCCTAATCTGTCAGCGCTCGGGCCACTCTGCCGCCCCCGTCCGTTCCACTGCCCATGCCGGGGTCCTCACGTTCCCACACTAGGGCTCGTCTCCTGCTGCTCAAAGCGCGAGGGATCAAGCCTTAGGACGGAGCGCTAGGGAAGCTGAATGGGAACGCAGCCAAAGAGAGCAACATGTGAAGCCCCGTCTCGTGGCTCAGGGTGTGTATATACGATCTCCCTGTGTGCAGGTGATGCACAGAGAGCCGCATTTGAGCCGCCGGGATCCTCAGCAGCTGCCAGTGCTGTTCGCGCCATGTCACGGCAAGACAACATCGCTCAGGGTTGGGTGGACGACGCAGTTACTCATCCTGCAACAGAACCTGAGTGTGTGTGTGTGTGTGTGTGTGTGTGTGTGTGTGTGTGTGTGTGTGTGTGTGTGTGGGTGTGTGTGTGTGTGTGTGTGTGTGTCTGTGTGTTTCTCTGAGGTCCCATATGTGTATGTGTGCAGTGCCTCATCCTACAGCAGTCACTCAACCCTGCAATAAAACCTGAATGTGTTAGCAATTGTGTGTGTGTGTGTGTGTGTGTGTGTGTGTGTGTGTGTGTGTGTGTGTGTGTGTGTGTGTGTGTGTGTGTGTGTGTGTGTGTGTGTGTGTGTGTGTGTGTGTGTGTGTTCGTGTGTGTGCCTGCATGCCAGAAGGTCAGAGCAGACAGACTAATATGGAGCCGGAGACACATGCATTCTGATCATTTCTCTGATTTTTTGGACTAAGTACAGTAGTGGAGGTTAATCTGTACCATGCGTAGAAATACACATAAAAACACTTAAACGCCTAAACACAGACAGCGTGCGGACAGATCAAAAAACACAGGCAGAATAACTATATCACGACTACATCACAAGTGGAGTATTGTAGGTTGTACAATAGATTTGGTGTGTTCAACAAGGTTAATACCATTGCTTGCATGGTAATGTTGGGTAGTAGTTTACACAATAAAAAGTAAAAAAAAAAGTTATGTCGGGGATAATAACAATATAACAACACTAAAGTAAAATAGAAGTACATTTCCAAAATAGGCTACTAGAAGACTACTACCCTACAACATCTCAACTCTAACCTTAAACTGTTTATTCCAACCCCACCTTTGGATCAGAAAGAACTTTCCAAAACGACACATTCACATTCCAGTTCCCAAGACCCATGAGACCGTCACGTTACGTTTCACTACGAAAGGTGAACTTAAATATCTGGATGGTCCCACGAGAGTACAAGACCCCTGTCTGGGCTAGGGGGTCAGCAAACCTCCCCCCTCTGCAGTGGCTCCCTGGAGCTTTGAAGAAAATGGAAATAAATAATGGCCTTTTTTATTTTTTCTTTCAAAGGGGACATCTCTTATTTTGGAGATCAAGGTGATACCGTGACACGAAAATAATAGAAAAGTGTTTTTAATATTTTTATCAACCAAGATAAACCCCCAATTTAGGTGTCAAATTTTGTGGCTCCAGATTTATTTGATTCGGTGGGGGAGGGACCAGAAACGGCTCTTTTGATGCAGAGTAGGCCTACAGCCCCTGATCTGGGCGAGGAGAATGTCTTTCCCTCCCCCGTGTGGCTGCTTGTTGCCATGACATCACATACCGCGCAGATTACATTCAAATCCACCACCATATAAAGAAGGTAAGAGTTTCACCTATCATCAATAATCCACATAAATGGTGTTACCACGAGGTCTCACTACTATATAAATATAAAACCGTCTAGTTAATTAGGGTTAGGCATGGGTTAGGTTAGAGTAGAGACGGAAGAAGACGGATTCGGGAATCAAACCCGGGCTTCTTATTAAATGCAGCGCCATCCCATTAGAAAAAACACATGAAACTAGTAGGCTAATCTTGTTAAGATGAGGATTATGATGTCTGGACTTCCAGACGTTCAGCTTGCAAGTACAAAAACCGGTGACTAACGTTCACAAATGTGCACCAAGTATCAATTAACACATCTGACGTAATGAGCTCGAACTAGGGACTAAAATGGAACATTGCTGACAAGTTGCGGACAGTTTTGGAACTGCAACTGGAACGGTTCATGTCGATTATTGTCAATTAATAAATAGGCCAGCACAATGTCTTCAATATAGAATAACAACCTTACAATGAATACATTTCAACATTAATCTTATTTAGCTATTTTGAAGAAAAGGTATATCTGTATTTGTATCAATCATTGTAATAATCCTATTCATATTATAATTTAAAAAAACTTATTTTAAGTTTTACTATTACCATTAAAAAAACCAAACGGAGCTTGACAACATTACTTGATGCAACAGCTGACGACACTGGCGCAACAGCAGCAGCAGTTCCTGTTCTTTCCACAAGATGACGCTGAGATACAAGAAAATATGCTCCACTCATAATCGTTTGTAAAGTTTAATGAAAAAACCATACTGATCAGCCCTTAAATAATGCTACAGCAATCCTGCACACAAAGTGTTGAGGACGAGGGTACTGCAGTTGGTACATGGGACTGTATTGAAATAAAAAACATTGAAATAATATGTATCGGCCTATACATATATATATATATATTATATATTCGAAATGTTTCCTAAATCAACACACTCCCCCACTGCCTACAAGCAGCAAATAATATTGACAGCTGTCAACGCTTGAACTACACTGTAACTCTAAGGAGAGGCGGCTGTAATCTAAAATTAGTTTGACTGAATGCAATTCATTCAATCCTGGACAGGGCGGTCCTACGACATAGAAGCAGAACTCCGGGGGGGAGAGACCCAGAGCCTGGGCTGGAAACCAAAGGGAAAGCTACATTTCTTATGCATGCTGTTCTAATCCAGCTCCTGACAACTTTACAATTGACGATTGTTAGGTCTTGCGTAGCACTTTAATGTCATATTCAACAAAATAAACATTTCAAATGTCGGCCAGGCAAGATGAGGAAGCCTACACTACATCTGTGTCACTCAACAGGAACTAAACGTTGTTTCCTTCCAGACCCCCCCTACGAGCTGAGACCCCCTGACCCCCCGAGCAAGGCCTATAGAGTCCTCTCCCTGCCTCCGCCAGAAGAACCGAGGAACCATAACACAACAAGCTTTTTCCTCTTCTTTGTTTAATTCTTTACCTCTCATACTCTGAACCCGATTTTTTGCAGTTCTTTTAAACTCATTTCCTGTTCCTGTTGTGCTGTTTCCCTTGTGCAGCACTTTTTTATTGCTGCTGTTTGAACGAAGCGCACTCCGTAAATAAGGCTGATTTGTTTTGATATAACACTATATATAGCAAAGATCTGTATAGGGCTCTTCAAGGATTAACACTTCCAGATGGAACACACAAACACACACACACACACACACACACACACACACACACACACACACAGCACGGCACAGATTTGCACGCACACATACACATATACATGCACGCGCATAGCACACACACACACATACACACACTTACACTTACACACACACATACACAAATACACTCGCACGCACGCACGCACGCACGCACGCACGCACGCACGCACACACCCACACACACCTCTTCATAGATAAGGAGGATTTGGAGGAAAGGGAGCAGGAGAAGGAGGAGGGGAGGGGAGGAGGGGGGGAGGAGTCCCTCCTTCTCCTCCCCCTCCTCCTCCTCCCCCCCCTCCCCCCAACCCTCCTCCCACCCAACCCTCCCCCCTTGAAGTCGTTGTTTAGGCATTTATAACAGGAGCTCCCACCGTCTACCAGAATAGATGAGAGGAGCTGTAGGAGGGGGAGGAGGAGGAGGGGGGGGGGGAGGGGAGGAGGAGGGGGGGGGGGGGGAGGAGGGGGAGGAGGAGGAGGGGGGGGGGGGATGATTCCCAGACGTTTAACACCCTGACCCCCTGAAGACATGATGTCACCCCAGTGCAGCTCCCAGTTGTTGTAATGCCGCCGGGGGCCACAGGGGCGCTGTTGCTCGACGTGTTATCCTTCGCTCCGCTGTTATCTTACTGCTGCCCCATCACTGGATTGATCAATACATCAATCAATCATGCAGATATTTAGTGTTGGGTCAAAATAGTTGAATTTCGTTTTTCAAACAATAATCTTTCTTATAGGCACTAACACTAGTCTTTCTTACATATGAACTTGAACTTGAAATGTGCATGTGCCTTGGGCTCAAAGGATAACCAAATGTGTGTAAAGCGATGTTGTGGGTGACATAGTAGCGCTATGGATCGATCCTGGTTCAAATCTGGTCTTAAATGCAGTTGAAAACGCCAAAATGATTTCAAATTGCGGTCTAGGAGGTTAAACGCAGCTTTCGCATGAGCTGCCTGTGATTTGCCGCTTTGGGTGGTCAGGTAATGCCAATCAAATGTTCTGGCTATACCCCCAAGGCTGATTGGAGCAAATAGAGAAGCCTGAAAAGCCACACAGCTCCGCCCCTAATATAAAAAGTGTCGACCAGATGGCGGCGAGAAGGCATTGGTTAAATGTTGGCAGCGGGCGGGCAGTGGGGACCAGCTCAGCAGAGTGTGTGGTATTCCTTCAAAGCTTTTTTACATATACCAAGAGTGGGTACTAATTATGGGTGAACCCCGGGGGGAATGGACGCCCTCATCCTGGCAGCGTTGGAGCCTCGCTCTACCAACTGAGCCGCACAGAAAATAGAACCCCCAACCGGGAAGGGTTAGTGCCTCGCTCTACCAGCTGAGCCACACAGGGACTGTAACTCCTAATCAATTAGTGTAGGTACCTTCGGAGAAATATGGGAATCGGACCCCTGATCCTGGCAGCGCTCGCTTTATGGAATGACCCCTGCACATGGAATCTAGAGCTAACTAAACTCTACTAAAGATGTAGGCGGGGCAATCCGTATTGGCTTTAAACCGTTTTGCCCTACTGACTAAAAACATTATAACTGATGATCTATCGATGTATGGGTGATTAATAGGGTACATTATAGGTGATTCGTTTTCCTATCTCTGTGTCTCTTTCCCAGCTTCTCTCTCTCTCTCCCACTGAGTCTTTCTTTCCCTCTCTCTCTCTCTCTCTCTCTCTCTCTCTGCCACCCTCTCTCTCTCTCTCTCTCTCTCTCCCTAACCCTCTCTCCCTCTCTCTCTCTCTCTCTCTCTCTCTCTCTCTCTCTCTCTCTCTCTCTCTCTCTCTCTACCACCCTCTCTCTCTGCCACCCTCTCTCTCTCTCTCTCTCTCTCTCTCTCTCTCTCTCTCTCTCTCTCTCTCTCTCTCTCCCACTGAGTCTTTCTTTCCCTCTCTCTCTCTCTCTCTCTCTCTCTCTCTCTCTCTCTCTCTCTCTCTCTCTCTCTCTCTCTCTCTCTCTCTGCCACCCTCTCTCCCTAACCCTCTCTCCCTCTCTCTCTCTCTCTCTCTCTGTCTGTCTCCCTTACTCTCTCTCTCTCTCTCTCTCATGTTTCAAGTGAACTCTAATCCCTGCGGTGTGTGTGTGTGTGTGTGTGTGTGCGTCTGTGTGTGTGTGTCTGTGTGTCTTTGTGTGGGTGTGTCTGTGTGTGTGTGTGTGTGTGGAGTGGTTCCTTGAATAACAGAGTGCATGTGGTAGAGGGGCGTGAGGATGAGGGGGAGGGGGTCTTGATAAAAGGGTAGGTACCCAGCAGCCTTCATTCGTTTCAACGCAGAAAACCTTTGGATCCACAGAATCATGCCGGAGGCTGCAGACGCAGGTATGAACACACACCTTCCTCCTCCTTCCTCCTCCTGCTCCCCCTCTAGGGTCCTCATGGTTCCCCCGGTCTGGGGGGCAGCTGGTGTGTAAGGGGTTCAGAGGATGGTGGGCGCACCATGGGGACAGAGGTTCACGTGTACACTACGATGCTCTCCCGTCCTCAATGCAATGGATTCAATGCAATATGCAACTCTAATACCCGGTTGATACCGCTGCGACGTCAATGTGATACTGGACCTGACCGAGAGAGGACGAAGGGAGCGGTGGGAAGGAAAGTCAATCAGTGAATCCTGCATGGGTCATTCTGTGTTTTGTTTTGTTTTAATTTCATAATTTTTTAGATTATATATATATTAAAACCTTGCAGTAGTGGAAAAGTCCTCAACAATGCGTCCGGTTTCAGAGGCAGCTGCGGTCTAAGGGGGAGGCGGGTCGATGGGTTCCTCGTTGGTATCTTGGTCAGGGTCCTTTATCCCCCGGGAGGATCGGAGGCACTCTAGTGGCCTGGCGTGACCTCGTGTTGGCCTGCCGAGCTGAGATGGATGTCATGTAGTGCCACGGGAAAACATTGAAACTCTAGCAGAATGTTTAAAGTAGCAAGCGTGTGGAAAAGCTATCCCACCACTGATTAGACGAGATGGTTTCCCAGGGGTTACTGGCATGATGCAACAGTCACATGTCATCCACACGCATCATGTGATGATCAATTAGGCAGCAGAGTAAGATGCCAAATACCCAATGACCTAGCTGATATCACATCAATAACCTAGCTTTCATGTTTCCTCAGATGTTTAGGTCACACCTTACACCTGTGGGCAAGCTCCAAGCACAGGGGGTTTATGGCAAAGATCTGGGCTTAGGAAGTATTTGGTTTAGGGTGGGGTTAGGGTTTGGATAGTACTTTGGTATGCGGTGTGGCTGATCATTAGAGTTGCCTTTTAGGGTAAGGGAAGGTTTTAGCTTTTGGGGTGTGAGTTGATCGAGCTGGTTAGGAAGCCCAGGGGAACCCAGAGGGCTGGGGCAAAGCACAGGCACATACCCTTGTTTTGGAATCAACACATGTTTTAGGTTGGGATGAGGGTTGGGTTAGGGGTAGCCATCCTACGATCATTCAATTAAAACGCATGAAAGCATTTTCTGCGAGGCTTGGGAATACAACAGTGGCCTATCCTGGCGTGATTACCTGCGGAGCCAGGGTTGGTTGTTACATTATGAATAATGCGGGCCCCAGACTTGCTAAAAGTCTTCAAGCGGCTGTGCATAACACTTTAGGGTTGTGTTCAATCGAATACATAGTCGCCCTGTGTGACCTGCTGCTGGAGCGTGAACCAAAAAGGACCATCACGGCTGTTCTTAAACCTCTGAATTTCACAAGCAGGGAACGGATATAGGAGATGTGCGTCTACACCAATGTTGAAGCCAAATTGGTGACAATAAATGCCATGTCCAGGGCTGGTCTAGTAAAGTCGCATCACTGTGACATTATTAGAGGTAAGAGGGGGTTAGGGTTAGGTTGGGAAAGTCAGTGTGAGGGCAGAGATGCATTACGATTACATTCATTACCTATGAACTCCATTTCTTTTGACACTAATCTCAGAGATCATGAGCTGCACTGCTATATCAGGTTTTATCGCATCGTCCCAGAACCTTACTTGGAACAAATGAATCATCCCTCCCTCCCCTGAACCGCCAAGACATTTTGACAGTCTGGCCTCATCAATTCTGTTCAGCAGAACTTGTCTGCAAAGCATGTGCCCCAATTCCTTTCATCAGAGGAACAATGAAATATATAGTTGTCACCATCTTGCCTCCAAGATATGGGTCTATTTAAAGTCACAGGCCGGTGAGACAGACTGATCGGGTTAACTTTACATCTTCATAATTTATGGGCTTAAGAAACGGAGAGTGCAAACATGGATATGTAGACGTGTGTCTTAATCGTCAACATCAAGTGTGTAGTTTGTTCCTTGTTGCTTTATCTTGGGGTAGACACAATAAACATGTATTGAATCTGACCCTGAAACTGAATGCTGAGATATATTAGCAACCCTGTTGACAACATTGTCCCAGCTCTCTGCAGCATTCAGGAGGGTTAGGCGTTGAATCTGCCCTGTCTGCACAAAATTCCTTCAGTAATGGATGCCACAAGTCATCAGGTGATTTCCTGTGAGGAGGTGGTGCATTGTATAATCTATTTCCTCAGTGAGAGCACCACACATCACTTATCTGTAGCTGTGTTTGGTGCTGTCGGTGGCAGCATGAGCTTTTTATAGATCTTCCATAACCTGATCCGCTCACGTTCTCCCCAGGGAGCAGGGACGGGAGTCTATTGACAGTATGCGCTCATTGCTTTGTGGCTGCACTTAGTGGATCGTGTTTAGCACGCAAAGTTATCACTTGTGTGCCTAAAACCGGCTAATGGCGGTGACTAGGCGATACCTCCTAAAACACATTTACGTTTTATGCTAGCTTACTTGCCTAAAGTGCTATCATCATTACCAACAGGGTGACACCCAACTTAAGGAAAGTTAAGCACTTAACAGAATGGCCAAAAACCATCTGTAGGGACCTAGAGGAACAACATTTTACACAGCTGTGTAAGCATAGGCTGGTAGTGAGAGCTTCACTGTATTATCATAGGCTGGTAGTGATAGCTTCACTGTATTATCATAGCCTGGTAGTGATAGCTTCACTGTATTATGATAGCCTGGCAGGGCTCGGTGTAACCTGGTAATGTTTGCATGACTGTGCTATCATGGCCTTATCATTTTATCATTTCTGTCCTAGCATTTCCCGGTGGTGTTTGCTTTCTATAAATATAGTAACATCTTTTTTCTTTTTTTTTTCTTTTTTTTTTTACAGTTGCTATTTCATATTTAGATTTATTTTGGCCATCAGATAGGTCCGATAAATCGTCCAAGGATGTGGAGGAGGGGTGAAGGGCCGGGCCGGGGGGTCCAAGATGGCTATTAAAGGTAATACGAACATCTCGGGCCATCTGGCAGGGCTTCAGCAGGGCTATAAGACACCGGCCATGGCCTTTCCGCACCACCCCAGTAAAGCCGTCACACCCTCCTCCTCCGAGGTGCTCTCTGGGGAGCTTGGCTGCGAAGCGCCAATCTATTTAAGAATTTTCCGCAAACATAAGAACGGCAGCGTTCCCTGAGCTCTCCATCCATCCTAAGGCCGATGTGCAGGGACAGCGCATGTCTTTCTCCACATTCTGTCTGATAAACTGACCAGGAGGTCAGTGTCAAGATATGTGAAGATATCTGTTTCATGAAGACATTTTGCTGACGGGCCTCTAGGCGGACACTTTTAGGGGGGTCGGCAATACCTTGGAGATTGTGATGGTGTTAGGTTCTTAATTAATGCAGAAATAAACCTACCCCAAACAAAAGTCTGTAGAGAACCTACACAAAACAGTCTTTAGAGAACCGACACTAAACAGTCTTAAGAGAACCGACACTAAACAGTCTTTAGAGAACCTACACAAAACAGTCTTAAGAGAACCAACACTAAACAGTCTTTAGAGAACCAACACTAAACAGTCTTTAGAGAACCAACACTAAACAGTCTTTAGAGAACCAACACTAAACAGTCTTTAGAGAACCGACGCAAAACAGTCTTTAGAGAACCGACACTAAACAGTCTTTAGAGAACCGACGCAAAACAGTCTTTAGAGAACCAACACTAAACAGTCTTAAGAGAACCGACACTAAACAGTCTTTAGAGAACCAACACTAAACAGTCTTTAGAGAACCAACACTAAACAGTCTTTAGAGAACCGACGCAAAACAGTCTTTAGAGAACCAACACTAAACAGTCTTTGAAAACCGACGCAAAACAGTCTTTAGAGAACCAACACTAAACAGTCTTAAGAGAACCAACACTAAACAGTCTTTAGAGAACCAACACTAAACACTCTTTAGAGAACCGACGCAAAACAGTCTTTAGAGAACCGACACTAAACAGTCTTTAGAGAACCTACACAAAACAGTCTTTAGAGAACCTACACAAAACAGTCTTAAGAGAACCAACACTAAACAGTCTTTAGAGAACCAACACTAAACAGTCTTTAGAGAACCAACACTAAACAGTCTTTAGAGAATCTAACCTACACAGTCTTTAGAGAGCCGGTCTGTAAAAAACCAACACTAATCAAACTATCTGTAGAGAACCTACACTGAACAAACAGCGTGTAAAGAAACAACACAAATGTTGAGGTCCACTTTGGTAATAAGTTTAAGCGTCAGGGGACTTTCCCAGCTGCTCCATCGTGGAAGGCAGTTGATCAGGGCGCCATACCACAAGGTTTGCTTTTGTCGGATTACATTTCTTGTTGGTGACTTGGCAAATATTTGTTTGGCAACTTGGCCCAAATTTGTCCGGTTATGAGGATCCTTCATACCCTTCTCTCACCAACCCTTTTTTTTTATACAAAATGGCTGATACGTCAATGAAACTCATGTGTTTAATAATAATAAATGGATCTGTTATGAGAAGAATAGATGACATTGCTAGCTATCTAGCATAGCTTTTAAGTACAACATTTTAGTAACTACGTTATTCGTTATTGTGGTATAATGTTTGTATATTGTTCCTATACAGCAGGCTACAGGCCTGTTATACTGTCTCAGTTCTAGATGACCAAGGAACATTTGTAGGATACCTGTAAACATACCTGGAAAACAGTTATGTTGTTACCTGTAGTCACAGGTACGTACCGGTGATGCCTGGTTACATGTACAGGTAGTAATCACATGGTATTCTGTGTCGGTAGTGGTCACATGGTTTCCTGTAGAGGTAGTTGTCAAATGGTTACCTGTACTTCTACCTGTACAGGCCATAGTCACTGGCTTACCGTTACACGTAGTGTTGCCTCATTACCTGTGAAGGTAGTATAGCATGATTACCTGTACATGTAGCAGTGACATGGTTAGCTGTTAAGGTAGTGGTCACATTGGTTCAGGTAGTAATTACATGGTTTCCATTGCAGGTCACATGGTTACCTGTACAGGTCACATGGACATTGGTTACCTGTACAGGTCATGGTTAGCTGCCTTGTCATCTGTTTCCGTTTTGTGCAATCACAGTGGGATGTGACCTCTCCCATTTGCATGTGGATGCAAGCGTAAATGTGTGGGAGCATGTGTGTAATTCTCTCTCTCTCTCTCTCTCTCTCTCTCTCTCTCTCTCTCTCTCTCTCCCCCCTCCCTCCCCTCTCTCTCTCTCTCTCTCTCTCTCTCTCTCTCTCTCTCCCCCTCCCTCCCCTCTCTCTCTCTCTCTCTCTCTCTCTCTCTCTCTCTCTCTCTCTCTCTCTCTCTCTCTCTCTCTCTCTCTCTCTCTCGTAACAGGAGAGTGTGTGTGGATCATTTGATGCGTGATGTGTTTGTCCAGCTGTTCAGATGGCTTCCATTATTCTGCTTACTGGCGTCATTTAGTGTTACTTTTAGCTGCAGAGCCTTTTATGAGGCACTGCAGCTTAGTGGGCGGGCCCCAGCATGGTGAATGGTGTTGTGTTTGTTACAATTAGAATATGTCTCTGTAACAAAACCACATACAAGAAATGTGATGCTCTGAATATAATGCTCAAAATTCAATACACATACTATTTCCGCTTTAAATAGTGTGTATGGATGAATACGTTATTTTACGTTCGATACACTTATTTTGGTATATTTGTATGGATTTATTTGTATTTTAGTTACTTGGGTAATTATATAATACCCATTGTACATTATTTTTATTTCGAAGTTTATATCCAAGTAACATTTAATTTCTAAAGCTGTGGTGACGGTTTCACATGTCTGACTGCATTCACACCTGTTTCCAAGGGGATTACATTTTGGCTTCAAGTTTGCCGAAAATGTGTGTATGATCAAAGAGGAACCGTGTCTTCTTACTTTTAAATATTCCACTTCTTTAAATAAAGTTAAGTCAGTATATCTAAGGGTCAACGGTATCTGATGCAGTACTATTCTTAGCCACAAGCTAACAGTGTATCTGATTCAGTATTCCCAGCAGCAGGCCTAACGTATGGTATTCTCAACATGGCGCCAAATGTATTTGATTAAGTATTCTTAACGTTGAGCTAGGCTAGGCTAACTGTTGTCGTTCTCTCCAGGGGAATTGCCCACAGCTGAAGAAGGTAAGGAGGATTTCGTTTCAGGACTGAATTAACTCCCATGTATTCATACACGTCTAAATACATGTGCCTTTGTGTTTAAAAGTATACAATATATATATGTATATATATATATATATATACATATATATATGTATATATATATGCATACATACACCATATATAATATATAACATTCATGCATATGAATGTTAATATTAATAAAACCATTAAGAAATATGTTTTGTCGTCTGTGACAAAATAAATGACGCCGCGCTTCATTGGAATAATAGTTAAAAAAATGCATTGTTTTATTCCTGTCCCCTTTTCCTACGTATTAATCTTTTCATATATTCATATATATGTTCACACCCAGAAATGTAAGTGTTACTTGAATGACTATTAGAATAACAATATTTTCGAACTGAATGGGTTGCCTCTGTGGTCCTTATTTGTTTAGGATTTATAATTCCTACCGTTCCCGTTTGAATGTATATGCTATTGGGTTTCTTAATTCAGGGAGCGGCATCCATTTAAATCACCTGAAAAGGTATTAAATGTTGACAAAGCATGACTACTGAGTGAAGTAGGTGTGGATGCACATACTTGAGCATCAGTATGAATGCATTTTTACAGTATACAAGCGTGTAGTACAGTATATGAGTGTGTGTTGCAATACTGTATATGATTGTATTAGTCTGTGTGTGGATTTTGCTGCTACTGGTTGAGTTGTGTATTACTTTGTGTGCATAGTAGAGTAAAGGTGTTTCATTTGTCCAGCCTTTGAGTTGTGTTTTGCTTCGTCCACCACAGACTCTGGAGATGAGGGTAAGAGCCAGACCGGTACATGGTCTGGACTGGTCTGTACAGGTTTAGACTACTCTGTAATAGTGTGAACTGGTGTGACAATAACATACCATCCCATGTCTACTCCCGGTATATTACGTGCGGACGCCACATAATATGCCAAACAGTCACCGTCTTCCCAGACTCTGGTACATTTGAATTTGAAATATTGGCGACCACAGGGTAGGATATACAAATAAACACTCTCAGTTATCATCGCTTAGGACCGATTACTCGTCCCCACATACCTCCGGGGTGCCAAAGTAAAAGCCATCCCCAGTATGTGTGGTGTGAACAATCCCCGGGACGACAGAAACAACAAAGGGAAAGCACGCCCGACACGAGCTGTGGTGGAGATAATCCGTCACACATCAACGCTCCCAGTTCCCTCAGAACGCCGTGGCGACCTTACCCTCTGGCAAATATTTGGACAAAGAATGGAGAACTTCTTTCCCTCCACTGCTTTCTGATCTCCTTCCATGCTAGCTAGCTCATAGGCACCCGGTCCGAACCCTAGTCTTCTACTCTGAGATTTAGGCTAGGCTATCTTTTATCTTCTGCTGCTCTTTACTGGGTCACGCAGTTCAGTTCTGTAACCAAGTGAAGGTAGTCATGGTGATTTCAAATCCAATGTTCCGGTCTGATAACGAAGCCTTTTTCCCCAAAAGGTTTCTTCCCCGACATGTTTTAATTCTACATCTCTGTCCGTGTTTGATCTGCTGTGTTAACATTGACTTCTGGAATCGGACCTATGGTACAGTGTGACAATGGGTTGTTATACTTCCATAATAACCCTGAGCCCAACTGTGAGGACATTTCCCAGCATGAGGGGCGAACGTTGTTTTTGAACCCTAGGTCACATATGTGCCAAGTCAGAAACTCTGAGTCAGATACTTGTTGCGTTACGTATGTATTGAGGTATATATGTGTTGTGTTTTAATATATACATGTTGAGGTACATATGTATTAAGGTACATATGTGTTGTGTTTGAATAGATACTCGTTGAGTTGCATATGTATTAAGGTACATATGTGTTGTGTTTGAATAGATAGTCGTTGAGTTGCATATGTATCAAGGTACATATGTGTTGTGTTTGAATAGATAGTCGTTGAGTTGCATATGTATCAAGGTACATATGTGTTGTGTTTGAATAGATACTCGTTGAGTTGCATATGTATCAAGGTACATATGTGTTGTGTTTGAATAGAGACTCGTTAAGTTACAGATGTATTAAGCCTTAATACTGATATTTCTAACTGTGGTTCTTCCCAAGGGCTGACTGTCTCTCCTGTGTCTGTTTTTTCACGGCACCTCTATGTCTGTCCCGCGCTCAAACACCCGTCTCTCTCTCCCTCTCTCTCCCTCTCTCTCCCTCTCTCTCCCTCTCTCAGAGGGCCAAGGGACGGAGTTGACCGGGCTCTTCGTCGAGCGCCCGCAAGAGAATGTTGTCATCATCGCAGGTAGGACAGACAGGCGGACAGACGGGCGACAAACAAAGGACGAGTAGACAGAGAAACCCACAGTGGCGGTTATATTTGCCTGTGATTGGCTGATGATTGGTTGATGCTAATGCCGGTGTGTGATTGGCAGGCGCGGATGTGGTTATCACGGCGAAGGTTGACTCCACCACCCTGACGAGGAAGCCCACCGTGAAATGGCTGAAGGGGAAGTGGCTGGATCTCGCCAGCAAGGCCGGGAAGCACCTGCAGTTTAAAGAGACGTACGACCGCGAAACCAAGGTACGCAAATACACACAGACGGACCGACAGGCGGAGAGAGACGGACGCACCTTAATAGAAACTCAGCACGCACATTTGTCTCATTTCTATTTGTGTGCGTGCGTGCCTTTGTTGATGTGTGTGAGTGTGTGTTTATGTGTGTGCGTGTGATTATGTGTGTGCGTGTTTATGTGTGTGCGAGTGTGTGTGTTTATGTGTTTGCGTGTGTGTGTGTGTGTATATGTGCATGCGTGCGTTAATGTGTGTGCGTGGGTGTGTTTATGTTTGCTTGCGTGCGTGTGTTTGTGTGCATGTGTGTTTTAATGTGCGTGTGCATATGTGCATGCGTGTGTGTGTTAATGTTTGTGTGTGTTTGTTTTAATGTGTGTGCATGTGTGTATATTTGCATGCATGCGTGTGTTAACGTGTGTGCGTGCGTGTGTATATGTGTCTGCGTAGATCTACACCTATGAGATGAAGGTGATCAAGGCGAAGGTGGGAGCTGTGGGGGCTACGGGGGCCTACAGGTGTGAGGTCACCTCCAAGGACAAGTTTGACAGCTCCTCCTTCGAGATCACTGTAGAGGGTGAGTGACACCAGACACCCCTTCAGCCCCAATCCTCTCTGCCCCTCCATCACTCCTCTCTTTCACCAGCTCTTTCACCCTCCAACCTCTGAACCTCACTCGCCCCTCAGCGCTATCACACCTCATCATGTGTCACCCCCTCACCATCTATAACCCCTGACCTCTCATCACCCCTCACTCTATGGAGTCGGACATCCCGGTTCTAACTACCATCACACCCTCTTCTCACTCTCATCTTCTCCTCTCCTTCACACCTTCCTACCCCCCCCCCTCTCCTCTGCCTCATCTCCTCCTTCTCACCTCCTCTCCTCTCCTCCCCTCTCTCCTCCTCCTCCTCCTCTTTTTTTCACCTCCTTCTCCACTCCTCTCTGCTCTCACCTCCTTCTTATCCCCCCTCCTCTCCTCCTCCTAAACCTACTCTCCTCCCCCTCCTCTCCTCCCCCTCTCTCCTCCTCCTCTCCCCTGTTCCTCTCCCTCTCTCCTCCTCTCACCTCCTCTCCTCCCCCTCTCACCTCCTCTCCCTCTCTCCTCCTCCTCTCCTCTCCCTCTCACCTCCTCTCCTCCTCCTCTCTTCCTCCTTTCACCTCCTCTCCTCCCCCTCTCTCCTCCTCCTCTCACCTCCTCTCCTCTCCCTCTCTCCTCCTCCTTTCACCTCCTATCCTCCCCCTCTCACCTCCTCTCCTCCCCCTCCTCTCCCCTGTTCTCTCCCCTCCCAGCTGCACAGCAGTCAGATGATGTAGATATCCTCTCCAGTTTCAAGAGAGCGTGAGTAACTTTCATGTGTTTGCGTGTGCTTGCGCGCGCGTGTGTGTGCATGTGTGAACATGCGTGCGTTGATGGACGGACATTTTGTAGTAATGGTCTTTGAGAGCATGTGGTCTCTTCTGTCATTCAGCACGTCTTCAGATAGCTATGCAGACATGCAGACACGTAGAGCTCCTTGCAGACACGTAGAGCTCCTTGCAGACACGTAGAGCTTTTCGCAGACACTTAGAACTACTTGCAGACACTTAGAGAGCTTAGAGTACACTTAAGGCATGCCCACGGGCCACCCACACTGTGTCTCACCTCTCTATGTCTCTGTATCTTGTGAGCACAGCGATGCCGGAGAAGATGATGGAAATCTGGACTTCAGCGCCCTCCTGAAGGCAGCTAAGAAGTAAGGACTGACAAAGGGTTTCACCTGGTCCACAGCTGTCTCTACCTAGTCCACAGGGGATCACCTGGTCTACAGGTGTTCACCTGGTCCACAGGTGTTCACCTGGTCTACAGGGTTTCACCTGTTCCACAGCTGTCTGTCTACCTGGCCCACAGCTGTCTGTCAACCTGGGCCACAGGTGTCCGTCTACCTGGTTCACAGGTGTCTGTCTACCTGGGCCACAGGTGTCTGTCTACCTGGGCCACAGGTGTCCGTCTACCTGGCCCACAGGTGTCCGTCTACCTGGGCCACAGGTGTCTGTCTACCTGGTTCACAGGTGTCTGTCTACCTGGGCCACAGGTGTCTGTCTACCTGGTTCACAGGTGTCTGTCTACCTGGTTCACAGGTGTCTGTCTACCTGGGCCAAAGGTGTCTGTCTACCTGGTTCACAGGTGTCCGTCTACCTGGGCCACAGGTGTCTGTCTACCTGGTTCACAGGTGTCTGTCTACCTGGGCCACAGGTGTTCCCTTGGCCCCCAGGTGTTCATCTGGTCTTACAAAGGTTCACTGTTGTAAAGGGCCCCTATAGACAAGGGTTTATTATTGGATTTTGGATGCATCAATAAATAGTCTTCATCGTATTATTGTTTGTAAATTAAACATTATCCTGGTCCCAGGAAGAAGAGACCCGAGGATGATAAGCCCGTGATCGACGTGTGGGAGCTGTTGAAGAGCGCCCACCCCAGCGAGTACGAGAAGATCGCCTTTGAGTACGGCATCACCGACCTGCGAGGCATGCTCAAACGCCTGAAGAAGATGAAGGCGGAGCCCAAACACAGCGAAGGTACGGGGGGGGGGATGTGATGGGGAGATGGGAGGGGAGGTGTTGGGGTGGAGGGGAGGTGAGGTGATCGGGTTAGGGGAGGTAAGGTGGGTGAGGAGGTGATATGATGAGGGGAGGGGAGGTGATGGTAGGGGAATAGGACCATACTCGTGGAGCTGTGTCGATGTGAACATACTCGTCTAGAACATATATCTACGTTGAGTATCCAAACCTCTCTCCTCTCCCCAGCCTTCCTGACGCGCATGGAGTCCTGCTACTCTGTGGAGAAGGGCAAGAAGATCGTGCTGACCTGTGAGGTGTTCGACCCCAACGTCCAGGTGAAATGGTTGAAGAATGGCCAGGAGATCAAGGGCTCTGCCAAGTAAGAACGGCGCAGACGTATTCAGCCCACCGTGCAAACTGACCTTTATAGAGTATGTTTTCACCATTATTTATTTACAAGGTAGTTGGTCAGGCGCTCAGTGTTATTTACCCAGCTGTTCGCGGGAGTATACAGTCATACACACCATCTTGAATTACTTGTTGGCATCCCGGGTGTATAAATAGAAAGCCATAGCTCCACAGATCTAGTACGGGGCTACTGTGAGGTTTCAGTAGAGCTCTAAATCCATATGACAATGAGTGCCCAAATCATAACAATATGCTCATGATTAGTGATATTTAATACTTAAGTACTACATAATGCATTGTAGATGACCTGCCTGAGGCACGTTTCGAAGATGTCTTTAGGTTTAAGACACCAACAAGCTTTAGTTTGGATCTTTAAAAGCACACCTACCTTCAGTTTTTTCCCAAATGTCCCAACTTGGATAAAGTATGTCCCATTTAAAATGGCCTTCTTCTCTTATCTTCTTGTTCCACAGGTACATCATGGAGACCATCGGGAACGTCCGGAAACTGACCATCATGAAGACGACGCTGGCTGATGACGCAGCCTATGAGTGTGTGGTCGGGGAGGACAAGTGCTTCACGGAGGTGTTTGTCAAAGGTACGCTCGGTGGAAGATTCTTAAGTTGACCAATGGCAGATCAGTATATTAAAGAAGCAACATTCAAGCCCCCCAAATGGCCACGAGTAGTTATAAAAACAGTAGACTATAAACCATTAGCTTATTTGTATCAGTAGTGATAGGGTTAGGGTTATTATCTATTGCAGTGGTTCTCAAACTTTTTATACCCCGTACCACCACAGAAAATATTTGGCTCCCCAAGTAACAACATTATGAACAATGTTATACGATATAACAACATACAGTAGCGTAGGCCTGAGACCCTATTCAGCATCGCACAACTCATGCAGGAGGCACACTTATGCTTAAAAATAATATTATTTATTGCAAGCATTGTCAGCTGTACAAAGTGGTATAACTGGACAAACACACGGGTACGTACCCACACAGCAAGTGACAAAAGGATCTCATAGTAAATACATTTCCATTCGTACTAGTATTTTGATATAATTGTTTTTAATCAGAAAGCAAACAAATAAAAAACAACGTACCGCTAGATGGCGCATCGCGGCCCCTCAGTGGTGTGCGTGCCATTTTTTGAGAACCAATGATCTATTTCACGTATTGTATGCATATAAAGTGTCTTTATTTTGTACCCCCAGAGCCCCCAGTGACCATCACCAAGCTGATGGATGACTACCACGTTGTGGTGGGGGAGAGGGTGGAGTTTGAAGTGGAGGTGTCAGAGGAAGGTGCCAACGCCATGTGGTCAGTAGACATTCACATATCTTCATTAGTTCATCGCTTTAATAGATGAAGATTTAATATGGGAAAGCTCTTTGGTATATGGTACATGGTAACTACATATAATACATTATTATATGGTATATGGTAAATAGCTCTCTATTCATTGTTACCATTCACCTATTTAGCAAGGTCAAGTCAAAGTGAACTGTATTGTCAGACCGACCATCCAACAAGTTACACAGAGGACCGAAATTGCGTTTCTTTGAGTCTTGAGCCTACCTTGATAGCAGATGCATTCATCAAGTGACTTACAGCAAGTACAGATATATGTCGTGAAGGAGCAGGTAGGGATTTAAGAGGCGTCTTGCTCGAGGATGACATACCTTTAGGTTCAGGTTAGTCAGTGATCAGAGGCCCTACCTGTGTGAGAGAAGGGGTGAGGACAGTGTTGATGGGACCGTCCACATGGACAGGTTCTTCGAGGACATTGAGATCTTCAAGGACACCAACCCGGCCAAGTACCGCATCAAGAAGGACGGGAGGAAACACATGCTGATCATCCTGGAGGCCGGCCTGGAGGACATGGGCATGTACCACTGCTGGACAAACGGGGGTCACACCAAGGGAGAGCTGGAGGTGGAAGGTACCAACCGATGGCTAACATGAACCACGCAAATTGTAACTGTATTGATAATAGGGATAATAAGGATTATGTTGAAGGCACAGAAATGGCCTATTCCTGAGGATTGACGTCTCCTTCACCTCTCTCCAGAGAAGGAACTGCTGGTGTTGCAGGACATTGCTGATCTCACGGTGAAGGCTACCGATCAGGCCGTGTTTAAGTGTGAGGTCTCGGACGACAAGGTGACCGGGAAGTGGTTCAAGGACGGCGTAGAGGTCCTGCCGGACGAACGCCACAAGATGACCCACGTTGGACGGTGAGAATAACACACAAGCACCATGAGGTCAGAGGGCAGCGAGGACAGCGAGGTCCCCGTCTCCCCGTTGTTATGGCAGATCATTCTTGCGGTCCTCCAGCCTCAACCTGGAACACTGAGCAAGGGGTTAGGAGTAGTCTTGCTCAGTGTTGCCCATTGCCCATTCCTTTTAAATTGCAATCCATTGCGACCCAACTCACAATAGGACTTATCTATAAAAAACGTGAGAAGAACAGATTTGTGCATAAATGAACATCCCTGAACATTTTAACTGCCGATTCAGCATCCCATTGTATATTAACTTAAACCAACAATTTCGGAGAGATAAATCACAACTTTGTTTTATGCACTTTTTATTGAAAGCATAATACACGTATTCAATACTTTAAAAATGAGACAAATTAAACGCATTTAGGCGGAGTAAACATCCCTTTGTTTTGGCTAACTCATTGTTTTGTTTTTATTTCCTCTCATCAGTAAAACAAACCCAATGTACGTTAGCCTTTCAACTAGATTCAATGCTATAAGTCAAATTATCAGAACAACACAAAGATTCAGTACTATCAAAAACATGCTCCTTTTTTTTTTTTGCTTCTTGTTACTGTGTAAAAAAAGTACTGGCCTAGCTGGTCCCATGGGGGTTGAGGAGTCATGCTAAAGCTCATTTTGACACTGCGGTACGTGTGATCTGTCAGGTTCCATAAATTGCTTATCGACAACGTGAAGCCGCAAGACGCTGGAGACTACACCTTCATCCCCGACGGGTACGCTTTGTCGCTGTCTGCAAAACTCAACTTCCTCGGTAAGGAACCTCTGACCCCTTAACCCGAGAAGCGCATGCATTATCTGCGTCCTTTGGTCTCAAAAACGTATGTGTACTCAATATAGAATATGTCACATCCTCAATATCTCCCTGTATGACCCCACTGACACAACTCTTTCCCTCTAAACAGAAATCAAGATTGACTACGTCCCCCGACAGGGTATGTTGCGCACCATTTCAAAAGATGTTTGAACCTGTCCACTGTTGCGTTAATCTTCATAGTCTTCGACACCCTTCCTCAGACCCCCCAAAGATTCACCTGGACACCACCGGGAACATGGTCTCCCAGAACACCATCATCGTGGTGGCAGGAAACAAGCTTCGTCTGGACGTGGAGATTTCTGGAGAGCCAGCGCCGACTGTGGTCTGGTCTAAAGGAGAAGAGGTACTTACACCGGGCTGGTCTAGTCTAAATGAAACTAGGTACCTACACTAGTCTGTTCTAAAGGTATCAACGCTAGCGAGACAGCTAATGAGTTTGCGGACGTTATCATTGTGGACTTCGATTCAGCACATCGCCCAGATGAGGTTCAGATGTCAATCATGGGACATTCTGCTGAAGTCCAAGTCAGTCCTCTCTGCCGTTACCTGTCGTTTACCTATCTCTTTACACATTAACAGACGCAGGCGTAGGTAGCCCATAGTTCATTTAGTTTTAATTTACTTCTTGCATTGGGTCGGATTGTGTTGAACAAGAACCAGATGTTTCGGTCCTCATTTGAGTTTGATTGGCGCGTTCACGAGCACTCAGTCGAACCACACCAGCGGTTAAACCGTACCAGAGTTCAAGCAAATAATCGACTAAACGGCGTGCTTGTGAAATGCAACTCAAGGTGTCTAACCAGAGAGCCCCAGATAGATCGGAGTGCGACCAGGTTCATCCCACTCACTCAGGAGGCCCTCTCAATGCCAGGTCATCACGGCCACGGAGGGCCGGGTCCGTGTCGACAACCGGAAGACCCTGAGCAGCTTCGTGATCGAGGGGGCGGAGAGAGAGGACGAGGCCAACTACACCATCTGTGTGACCAACCCTGCCGGAGAGGACAAAGCCAAGCTGTTCGTCAAGATCGTAGGTGGGTGAAGGTCCATCTCTGCGGCTATGACTCTATATGATTCAAAATGACCTGCATACTTATAACTTGCGGTGTCCAGACGTACCTGACCCTCCTCAAAACGTGAAGTGCCTGTCGGTGGGCGAGGACTGCTCCAGCATGGTCTGGGAGCCCCCTGCGTTTGACGGCGGCGCGCCACTCAAAGGTAAGAGTCACGCGTCCTACGATGTAGCTTCCTCTGTCCGTCAGTCCCTCGGCCTCTCCCTCGCGCTCTGATTAAATATACACATGTACCCCTCTGTCAGGATACCTGATGGAGAGGAAGAAGAAGGGCTCGTCCAGGTGGACCAAGCTGAACTTCGACGTGTACGAGGCCACGACCTACGAGGCTAAGAGGATGATTGAGGGAGTGTACTACGAGATGAGGGTGTTTGCGATCAACAGCATCGGCATGTCCCAGCCAAGCATCACCTCCAAACCCTTCATGCCCTTGGGTCGGTTCCTCTAGTTACTTTTCAAAAATAAAAAACGGTAATACCACGGCCAAGAGCCGTATGAAACACGACGTTTGGTCTGCGCTAACATTTGACCCCGGGTCGTTTTGGACGCACCAGCTCCGACCAGCGAGCCCACGCGCCTCATGGTGCACGACGTCACCGACGGAACGTGCACGCTCAAGTGGATGGCGCCCGAGAGGATCGGCGCGGGCGGCCTGGATGGCTACATCATCGAGTACTGCAAAGAGGGAGGTCAGTCTCCTCTGACCTCTGACCCCTGACCTGGTTGACTAGGTCGAGTTAAGGCTTAATTATGGTTCGTCGTCGACACTACGCAAGGGGGGTACACGGACCCATTATGTCCTTGCGGACCCTCCTTGCGTCCACCGCAAGGGCCGGACGTGGGTCTCCCACAAATTGTAACCTTGCGTCGAGGTGCGCAGCAGCAAGGGCTGTGATTGGTCCGCTCAGGGCTGTGTTTTGGTACGCTGAACCAAAACAGGTTCACGGCGGCGTCGAAGCGTCTGCGTGGTCGTTGCGTCGCGTCGACGTGGAACCATAACTGAGCCTTTACGATGAATAACCTTGAGAGAACAATGAGATGAAAGGGAAACTTTTTATAAACCATACTGTCTGAGGGGCCAGGATAGTCCTTAGGGTTAGGGTGTTTAACTCCTATTAGAAGGTTTTGGGTTCGATACCCCATGTCCAAAGCCTAACCTGCCTTCCTAGAAAAAGCCATGCCTTCTCATAACAAAACTTACAAAAAATAATAACTGTAACTCCCTTTGGATAAAAGCATCCGCTTATTGAGATAACAGTAAACAATATGAATGAATTCATATATATATTTTTTTTCAACCTGCTAAATGATTTAAGACAGTTTCTTATCAACCGGTGTGTAACCAGGTGTCTGACCCCCCCCCTCTCCTCAGAGACTGAGTGTTTCTTATCAACCGGTGTGTAACCAGGTGTCTGACCCCCCCCCCCCCCCCCTCTCCTCAGAGACTGAGTGTTTCTTATCAACCGGTGTGTAACCAGGTGTCTGACCCCCCCCCCCCCTCTCCTCAGAGACTGAGTGTTTCTTATCAACCGGTGTGTAACCAGGTGTCTGACCCCCCCCCCTCTCCTCAGAGACTGAGTGGGTGGTAGCCAACAAGGAACTCTGCGAGCGCCAGGGCTACGTGGTGCGAGGACTTCCTGTTGGGGAGAAGATCAATTTCCGGGTCTCCGCCAAGAACCTGGCGGGCGTCAGCCCCCCCGCGACCCTCGCCCAGCCCGTCACCGTCCGGGAGATCGTCGGTGGGTTTGGTACCGGGTTCTGGTGGACTCTGTAGGTTGAGTCCCGGGTTCTTGGGGTCTCTGAAGGTTGAGTCCCGGGTTCTGGGGTCTCTGTAGGTTGAGTCCCAGGTTCTGGGGTCTCTGAAGGTTGAGTCCCAGGTACTGGGGGTCTCTGAAAGTTGAGTCCCAGGTTCTGGGGGTCTCTGGAAGTTGAGTCCCAGGTTCTGGGGGTCTCTGGAAGTTGAGTCCCAGGTTCTGGGGTCTCTGAAGGTTACCAGACCTATAGGGAGTCGATGGCTTCATGGTAATTAATGTGAAGATACAATGCACTTCATTCATCTCAGATGGGACGTTTGGTAGTCCACACAGTTTAAAAAGAGATAAAAACAAGTTTTCAATAGAATGAAACCATCCATATACACAATGAGAGCAATAATAAATGTTGAATTACATTATAATGACAGTGTATGCTACATTAACAAACATTATAAAGTATTATCTATACATTATATTGTTAACATGATCCATGACACATCTAAAATATCTAGATATAAACAAGCTAAGCTTATCTATAACACACAGTACATTACATTCCATCAATTTGCATTTTCTGATGCAAGATCTGAACAGAACATTCAACCACGTTCACCAGTGCTCCGACCTCTGTCAGTATCCTAGCAACAGTTAACCTGAATCTCCCCTCTCCCAGATCTCCCTAAGATCCGACTCCCTCGCGAACTCAGAACCAAATACGTCAGGAAGGTCGGGGACAAGATTAACCTGGTCATCCCCTTCCAGGTGAGACCAATACCCATCAATCACTATCCTCTTTCGATCATTGTTGTCATCTTTGTCCGTTACACCCCACTTCTAACGACCATAGCCATGTTGCTTCTTTCTTCCTCATTCCCTATTCCCTAGATTGTGAACTCTATGTATTACACCTTATAGGGAATAACTAAGGCAGGAAAGAGTTGCAAATAATATGTGTGTCGGCTGAACCCCATGACGGCTGAATTGTGTGATGAACCCCTGTAGGCTGAGCGTCTCTGTTGGATGACTCTGATGACAATGAAAACTGCTATGCATGATCTATATAGGGAATTAAAATGCATTTTATAGTGCACAAGTTGTGTTCCAACAATTGGAACACGACCAGGTGACGGTAGATCAGATTACCTGACCAGTCGAAGGCAGCCAGGTGACCAGGTTAACTCTGCCTGTGAAGGTAGGCCAGGTTATGGAAGATCCAGGTAGTTTACGCTAGTTCATAGTCAACCAGGCGTGATTGACCAACCGGGTGAGGGTAAACCAGGTGAGGGCGGACTAGTTTGAGGTAGATCAGGCTCAGATTACCTGACCAGGTGATTGTTAACCAGTTGAGGGTACACCAGGGGTACACAAGGTTCCCTGACCGGCTGATGTCTGTCACAGGGTAAGCCCCGCCCCGTGGTCAAATGGTACAAGGACGGCGCGCCGGTGGACGAGAAGATAGTGGGTGTGAGGAACTCCACCGTGGACTCGATCCTGTTCATCCGCTCGGCAGAGAGGGACCACTCGGGGAAGTACGAGCTGGTGGTCCAGATCGAGAACATGGAGGACCGCGCCACCATCGACCTCAGGGTCGTCGGTACGGACGCCGCCACCGGAGCTCCCTTGAGCTCGTAGCCATGACGATACACTCTGTCATCCATCACGTGGACATGAGAGAACAACGAGTAGACTTAAATAACCTTGAAATGCTTGAATTCTAGTCCTAAACATAACCACCACTATCACTACGACCAACACTACTACTACTACTGGGACACAGCTACTACTTATAGCGATTGACCCGAGGGTATGAGGTGTCCAGCGCCTTACCTGTGTCCCTCCCCATCCCCCCACCCCCAGAGAGACCCGGCCCCCCCACCAAGGTGAAGGTGACGGAGGTGTGGGGCTTCAACGCAGCCCTGGAGTGGGAAGCCCCCAAGGACGACGGTAACTGTGAGATCACGGGTTACACCATCCAGAAGGCGGACAAGAAGACCATGGTGAGGAGGCCCGGGACCAACCAGCTCTGTCTGCCTTCACGTCTCCCTCTCCCAGTGTTTCCGCATCGTGTCTATGTCACTCTCTCACTCTCTCACTCTCTCTGTGACCACGACGACGTCCTGACTCTCTCTCCCTGTGTGTCTCTGTGTCACTCTCTCACTCTCTCTGTGACCACGACGACGTCCTGACTCTGTCTCCCTGTGTGTCTCTGTGTCACTCTCTCACTCTCTCACTCTCACTCTGTGACCACGACGGCGTCCTGACTCTCTCTCTCCCTGTGGTTCTCTGTGTCTCTCTGCCAGGAGTGGTACACTATCTATGAACACAACAGGCGTCCAAGCTGCACGTCCTCGGACCTCATCATGGGGAACGAGTACATGTTCCGCGTGTACAGCGAGAACCTGGTGGGTCAGAGCGAAGAGCCGGGCCAGAGCAAGAACACAGCCGTCATCGGAAAGACGGGTGAGGGGGAGAGGGTTTGGGTACTGTGTGTCTGTGTTTGTGCATGTGTGTGTACGACTATATGTGTGTACATCTGTGTGTGTGTGTGCGTGTGTGTGTGTGTGTGTGTGTGTGTGTGTGTGTGTGTGTGTGTGTGTGTGTGTGTGTGTGTGTGTGTGTGTGTGTGTGTGTGTGTGTGTGTGTGTGTGTGTGTGTGTGTGTGTGTGTGTGTACATCTGTGTGTGTGTGTGTGTGTGTGTGTGTGTGTGTGTGTGTGTGTGTGTGTGTGTGTGTGTGTGTGTGTGTGTGTGTGTGTGTGTGTGTGTGTGTGTGTGTGTGTAGCTGCGTGTGTGTGTGTGTGTAGTGGTGTGTGTGTGAGTGTGTGTGTGTGTGTGTGTGTGTGTGTGTGTGTGTGTGTGTGTGTGTGTGTGTGTAGATCTGTGTGTGTGTGGGGGGGTGTACATCTGTATGTATGTGTGGTTGTGTGTGTGTGTGTGTGTGTGTGTGTGTGTGTGTGTGTGTGTGTGTGTGTGTGTGTGTGTGTGTGTGTGTGTGTGTGTGTGTGTGTGTGTGTGTGTGTGTGTGTGTACATCTGCGTGTGTGTGTGTGTGTACGGTATATCTTATAACCGGCCTTTCAAATTACTCTAAAAGGAAGCCACTTTCAGAATTCAGCAATAAACTAATTGTTGTTCATATGAGAGCATATGTTCAGATCGTATCTGAACATAAAGTCTGACTCCTGCCTCAGAAGACAACCAGGGTGAATCTTACTTAAGTGCCCACGTGGATCTTCAAGTACTCCATTAGTGGAAGAGTGTATACATCCAAAAGCAGTTATCTAATAACAGAATAGAAGTCATTGCTCATAAAGAACATTTATTAGAATAATATAAGAGTCTGGGTTTGTCTGGGTGATTGTGTGTGTGAGTGCATGCGTGTGTGTTTGTGTAAGTGGCCATGTGCGTATGTGTGCGCGTGTTTCTCTGTTGTTTTGTGTATCCATACAATTCTCCTGTGTAGTGTGTTAAATATTGATGGTACCTCTAGCATTGAGTCCTAGCGTCCCTGAACACTTACTTGACCTACTGCCTTCCAGCTCGACTCACACGGTTACGTATGCATGATCCAACATACAAACAGCTGCCGATCTCACAGCATTTAGGCCTTTGTATGTCGCGCTGTACCCTGGCCGTGTGCATACACATAATATAGGGTTCCAACCTTCAGAAAGGTTAGACTGAAGAACTCTTTAGTTCACCAGTCGATCCTCGAACTCAATCAGGCACTTAATCACAGACAAAATGCACGCTGGTGGGCCATAAATGTCGTCGGCTGTTGTTGTAATGTTATGACGAATGTATGTATTTTGTGTATGTATCTTTGTATCTATGTCTCGATGTCCTATTCTCGATGTCCTGTACTGAAGTCTTGTGTGTGATGTTCGTCAGTAGAGCTGATGGGATGCAAAACCAACGCCAGACCTGCTCTGACAGTAAAGTGCTATGGGATCGTATATCGTCTGTGCCTCCGCCGTACGGCCCCTGACCTTCGCCCTGCCCCCCCCCCTCAGGTCTGGACTACAACCCCCCAGAGTTCAAGGAGAAGGACGTGTCGTGCGTCCCGACGTTCACCCAGCCGCTCCTGGACCGCTCGGTGGTGGCGGGCTACAGCACGGCCATGAGCTGCTCCGTCAAAGGGTTCCCCAAGGTACCGGACACAACCGGACGGAACCGGTTCATCGTACCAGACTGGACCGGTTCATCATACCAGACTGAACCGGTTCAGCCAACCAGACTGAACCGGTTCATCATACCAGACTGAAACGGTTCATCATACCAGACTGGACCGGTTCATCATACCAGACTGAACCGGTTCATCATACCAGACTGAACCGGTTCATCATACCAGACTGAACCGGTTCATCATACCAGACTGAACCGGTTCATCATACCAGACTGAACCGGTTCAGCCAACCAGACTGAACCGGTTCATCATACCAGACTGAACCGATTCATCATACCAGACTGAACCGGTTCATCATACCAGACTGAACCGGTTCATCATACCAGACTGAACCGGTTCATCATACCAGACTGAACCGGTTCAGCCAACCAGACTGAACCGGTTCATCATACCAGACTGAACCGGTTCAGCCAACCAGACTAAACCAGTTCAGCCAACCAGACTAAACCAGTTCATCCTAAAAGACTAATGCAGCTCATCTAACCAGTTCATCTTTCCAGACTGAACCAGTTCATTTTTCCAGACTAAACCAGTTCATCCCACCAGACTAAACCAGTTCATCCCACCAGACTAAACCAGTTCATCCCACCAGACCAAACCAGTTCATCCTCCCAGTCTAACCCAGTTCATCCTACCAGACTAAACCAGTTCATCCAACCAGGTTGAACCAGTTCATCCTACCAGCTTTAACCATGTCATCCCACCAGACTAAACCAGTTCATCCAACTAGAACAAACCCATTCATCCTACCAAACTAAAGCAGTACATTCTAACAGACCAAACCAGTTCATCATTGTGGAACAAACACACAGTCCAGAACGCTAAATGCATTACAGTCAGCCTGACCTTGTCCTCAGTAAGGAATTCACGCCAATGCCCACAGGGCGGCGCTGTTGTTCAATCAGGACAAGAACAATGAGGTACTCCCCCTCTTTATCCCTGCACCCATCAGGTTACTAAAGGATGACAGAAGTCAGGAGTAGGTGGAGGGCACTCCAGTGTTGCCGGGTGTTTCCGGGGGCAGGGTGGTTGATACTGACAGGTGGAAATGAATTGCGAGTTAAATGTGAGGGTTGGCCTGCCTTTGATATATGTTTTTGTCTACCTCCTATTGCTATTTATTGTATTTATTAAGTAATTTATTATGTGAGACAGGAAACTGCGAATGAAATTGCCCATCTTGGGATAAATAACGTTTTTCTTATCTAATCTAATCATCCTACCAGATTTAACCAGGTCATCCAACCAGTTAATCCTACCAGAGTCAGACTTAACCAGTTCATCCTTCCGAATTAAGCCAGGTCATCCAACCAAACTACACCAGTACATCCTACCAGACCAAACAAGTACATCCAACCTAACTAAACCAGTTCATCCTTCCAAACTAAGCCAGGTCATCCAACCAAACTACACCAGTACATCATAGACCAAACAAGTTCATCCTACCAGACTTAACCAGTTCATCCTACCAGAGTCAGACTAAACCAGTTCATCCAACCAGACTAAACCAGTTCACCCACCAGACTCAACCAGTCCCCCCCCCCCCCCCCCCATGCTAACCCCTGCTCCCTTGGCAGCCTAAGATCGTGTGGATGAAGAACAAGATGATCCTGGGGGGCGACCCGAAGTACATCATGCTGAACAACCAGGGGGTTCTGACCCTGAACATCCGCAAGCCCAGCACCTTCGACGGGGGCCGCTACTCCTGCATGGCGGTCAACGACCTGGGCCAGGCGCTGGTCGAGTGCAAACTGGAGATCCGAAGTAAGGCCGATGAGAACTGTTGAAGTACTCTTTCTGTTTGGTGTCTGGGTTGGCGTTGGTCGGTCGAGTATCTAATTGGTACATTGATGGGTTTTTTGGTTCCGTTTTTTGGGATTTGTACTGACTGTACAAGAGTGGATGAGAGGGTGGGGGGCAGATGGGTGGGGGGTTAGGGGGCTGTGGGTGAGTGGGTGAGTGGGTGAGTGGCTGAGTGGCTGAGTGGCTGAGTGGCTGAGTGGCTGAGTGGCTGAGTGGGTGAGTGGGTGAGTGGCTGAGTGGCTGAGTGGGTGAGTGGGTGAGTGGCTGAGTGGGTGAGTGGGTGAGTGGGTGAGTGGCTAAGTGGGTGAGTGGGTGAGTGGGTGAGTGTGTCTGTGGGTGAGTGGGTGAGTGGGTGAGTGGGTGAGTGGCTGAGTGGGTGAGTGGGTGAGTGGGTGATTGGCTGAGGGTATGGTGAGGTCTGCTTGAGGCAATCAGATGAAAAACCCAGCATTTATGAATTATGAAAAGTGTTACATGTTAAGTGGGTCAGATTTGACCAGACCGCTGGACGAGAAATAGAATCATATAATATTAACGAGCTGCAGAGGATGTGTGTAATGTGATTGTTAACGCTCTTTGTCTTCTCTTGCAGTTCCAACAGACCCTAATGCAGAGGTCAAGTAGTCGGAAGCAACGGGACGTGACAGGAAGTGACCGGAGGTTACAGGAAGTGACCGGAGGTTACAGGAAGTGACCGGAGGTTACAGGAAGTGTGCGGAAGTTACAGGTTGTAGCTTATTCAGGAGGCAAAATAATCACATAACAGAAAGAATCATTTCATTAAATTTCCTTCTGTCAGGGAATCTAAATAAAATATATCAACCATCAAAGGTTGTGGAAATCAATATTTATTCAGCGCTAACGCTAAAATATTACCTCATGAACCATCTCATACTTCATGACGTCTTTGTTATGAAAACTAGGTTACATTATTATGCTTAAGTTAAGCTCGTGTTTAATAGAACAATAATGAAACTGTGAAAAATAGTTATATAAATTCAGAGTTAAATGTTCAACAATGTTAATACAACATGGAAGTAGTTAGCCTTTGCACACACACACACACACACACACACACACACACACACACACACACACACACACACACACACACACACACACACACACACACACTCAGGAGCGTTCAGGTCTTCGGTAGACGGCCAGCCCGATGCTGACCAACAGCGCCACCGCCAGGACGCCCACCGCCACTGCAAGTGCCGTCGACATGCCTGCAATGATTAACGTAGTGCGTCAGTGATATGGCTGTAACCTGAAATAAACCTTTTAAGATGAAAGCGATATGGTCGTAACCTGAAATGAGCTGTTTATTATGTTGACACACCGACACAACCGTTACTAAAATACACTCAGAACGCTCCTAAGGGTTTGGCGTTTTTATGAGGTCAGTGCTAGG
>NC_079429.1:1687046-1719546 GCF_026213295.1 Gadus chalcogrammus
TAATTATATGAACTGGTCTTGGCTGGTTCTCTAGAGGAGGGGCGGGGGTAAGGGGAGGTGTTGTTGGGTAGAACTGTGGTAGTAAGAGAACAGTAGTACCGTAGTAGGAGGACGACTGCTGTGGTCAGGTAGAAAATGGTCTTGCTGATGTTGCTGGTGTGTACGTGTGTATGTGTGATTGTGTGTGTGTGTGTGTGTGTGTGTGTGTGTGTGTGTGTGTGTGTGTGTGTGTGTGTGTGTGTGTGTGTGTGTGTGTGATTGTGTGTGTGTGTGTGTGTGTGTGTGTGTGTGTGTTTGTGTGTGTCTGTGTGTGTCTGTGTGTGTCTGTGTGTGTCTGTGTGTGTGTGTGTGTCTGTGTGTGTGTGTGTGTGTGTGTGTGATTGTGTGTGTGTGTGTGTGTGTGTGTGTGTGTGTGTGTGTGTGTGTGTGTGTGTGTCTGTGTGTTTGTGTGTGTCTGTGTGTGTGTGTCTGTGTGTTTGCGTGTGTCTGTGTGTGTGTGTGTGTGTGTGTGTGTGTGTGTGTGTGTGTGTGTGTGTGTGTGTGTGTGTGTGTCTGTGTGTCTGTGTGTGTCTGTGTGTGTGTGTGTGTGTCTGTGTGTTTGTGTGTGTCTGTGTGTGTGTGTGTGTGTCTGTGTGTTTGTGTGTGTCTGTGTGTGTGTGTGTGTGTGTGTGTGTGTGTGTGTGTGTGTGTGTGTGTGTGTGTGTGTGTGTGTGTGTGTGTGTGTGTGTGTGTGTAGGCGCAGGAGGACAGGGAGACCCGGAGGTTTCAGTTAAAGATCGCTGAGCTCAGCGCCATCGTGAGGAAGCTTGAGGACCGCAACGCGCTGCTCTCTGAAGAGCGCAACGAACTGGTAAAATAAAAACACACACAAACACACACACACATATATATATACATAGATATAAAAAAAATAATGATAATCACATTGTATTTTAAGTTATTAATAACATGTTAATAACAACATAACATGTTATCATCATTTGAATGATAACACGGCAGCAGCATGTTGTTAAGAACATTTTAACAACATGCTTACAATAAGATGTGACTACAATATGTTGAGCAATGTTAGTGATGTGTTGACAACGCTTCAATAGTGTGTCGTCAACGTGTTGCTAGCGTGTTCATCACGTGTTACTAAAGGGCCGTATCCTCCATTCTCCACGCCAGCTGAAGCGTCTCCGTGAGGCCGAGAGCCAGTTCCTTCCGCTCCTGGACAAAAACAAACGTCTGAGCCGGAAGAACGAAGAGCTGGCCCTCGCCGTACGTCGCCTCGACAACAAGCTACGCTTCGTGACCCAGGAGAACCTGGACATTGTAAGCATGACGACCGGGCTGCTGTCACCGTGAAGAGAGGTCCGGAACCGAGAGGTCACCGTGATCACACCAGGAACACAGTAGTTACCGTAGATACGGTGGAACGCAGCGGTGACAGTCGTTGACAGGCGGGGGAAACATGGTAGTTGCCATAATTATTATAGAACAGGGTAGTTGCTATTGTTACACTTGGGATATGGTGGTTACAATTACACTAGGATCACAATGGTTACCGTAGTAACCGAGGAATACAGAGGTTACCTTACTTACACTTGAAATGTGGTGATTACCAACATTTGATTCAAAATCGGTATTTACCCTTGTTTCTGTTGACAACGGTGGTTACCATGGCAGCATGGACGAGTGTGTGAGACCCCTAGCAACGCTTTGAGGGTGTAGCCGTCGCCCCGGGTCGCCTGCAGCGCGTCGGCGCCGGTGGGGTTTGAGCGGCGACCGAGCTGACAGGAGCGCGGTGGTATTATGGTCTGTTTCCAGCGGCAGAGGCACCGAGGAGGCGGGAGGCGGCCCAGCTCTCTAAACGACCTGGAGGAGCTGAACCCCGAGGAGAAGGAGGTGCAGTTCCTCCACCTGCAGGTGCAGGAGCAGCAGCACGTCATAGAGGACCTCTCCAAGGTACTACTGCAGTACTACTGCAGTACTAATATAGTACTGATACTACTGATACGGCAGCGCCTCATAGAGGACCTCTCCAAGGTACTACTGCAGTACTACTGCAGTACTAATATAGTACTGATACTACTGGTACAGCAGCGCCTCATAGAGGACCTCTCCAAGGTACTACTGCAGTACTACTGCAGTATTAATATAGTACCGATACTACTGATACGGCAGCGCCTCATAGAGGACCTCTCCAAGGTACTACTGCAGTACAAATATATTAATGATACTACTGACAGCAGTATCTTATCTGTATGATGCACTACAGTACTACCACAATACTTCTACAGTCCTAATAAAGTACTACTACTGTGTGTGTGTGTGTGTGTGTGTGTGTGTGTGTGTGTGTGTGTGTGTGTGTGTGTGTGTGTGTGTGTGTGTGTGGTGTCTGAGTGTGTGTGTGTGCGTGTGCGTGTGTGTGTACCCCTAGGCTCTGGAGACTGCTGGCTATGTGAAGACTGTCATAGTAAGTAGTGTTGTATTTCCTGAATGTTAATAATACTGATAGCAGTATCACTTAAAGAGGAGCTGCAGTACCAACTACCACCAGAGGGGATGCTGTTGTTCATTATAATGTTTACGTACACAGAAGCAAGTAGCAAATACAAGACATTGTACGTGCATGAACATTGCAGGATATTATGATCATGACTTTAATGTCATCCTTTCCTCCTCTCCTCTCCTTTACTTCTCCTCCTTCACCCTAGGAGAGGGACATGATTATCAAATACCGACGTCAAGAATCTCTGAGGAGAAAAAGAGGTTTCAGAGCCTGCAGGGTGAGGCGTTCTGTCTTTCTGTCCGTCTGGTTGCTTGGATCGGTCTTTCAGGCCTTAATATATGGTGTGTGTGTGTGTGTGTGTGTGTGTGTGTGTCTGTGTGTCTGTGTGTGTCTGTGTGTGCGTGCGTGTGTGTGTCTGTGTGTGTCTATGTGTCTGTGTGTGCGTGCGTGTGTGTGTCTGTGTGTGTGTGCGTGTGTGTGTCTGTGTGTGCGTGCGTGTGTGTGTCTGTGTGTGCGTGCGTGTGTGTGTCTGTGTGTGTCTGTGTGTGTCTGTGTGTGCGTGCATGTGTGTGTGTGTGTGTGTCTGCAGGTTATAGAGACCTTCTATGGTTACGATGAGGACGTTGACTCCGATGGATCGTCGCTGTCGTTCCACACCGACCGGACTCCAGACACCGACCCTGATGATGTAACACCCCCTCCCTCCCGATCCTGGGCTGAGTACCCTGCACACACTAGAGCCGTCTAGCCCAATGTACTGCTCAGATTTCGGCGGTTTTGCCAGTGCAAACACAACAACTTGATATTAAGTATACCGTATTAAGAACACTGTCTAATCATTAGTATAGAGAATGTGTTTGGGACGGGTGAAAGGCCTCGGTACAACATTTACTCTCCGTTAGACTCTAATGGAAAGTAAATGTTGTTCTCAGGCTGCTGGACTTTTTTTCACAGACATTTTTGCTAAAACAAAAATCAAAAAGATTATCATTAATAAAAAATGAAAATGTTGCTGTCTTAAGTGTCCCTTATACCAACGAGTTGCACACATCAAATTCGGAATGGCTGAATATTAACAAAAAACAATAGAGTTGATAGGGTCAAAAGTCAACCATCATTGTGTGTGTGTGTGTGTGTGTGTGTGTGTGTGTGTGTGTGTGTGTGTAGGCGGTGTTTCGTGATGACCAGGTGGCTCTTCGTGAGGACCAGGTGGTCCTACGCGAGGACGCAGAGGTCCGCTTCAGACAGCTGACCCAGGAGTACCAAGCCCTCCAGAGGGCCTACGCCCTCCTGCAGGAGACCAGTGGAGGCAGTCTGGACCCCGAGACCGAGATGAAGGTCCTCACCACTGCTTAAAGTGTGTGCGTGCGTGTGTGTGTGCGTGTGTGTGTGTGTGTGCGTGTATGTGTGTGTGTGTATATGTCTTCATCAAGAAACACCGGTCTACAATATTCCTTTTCTCTCTCTCACTCCCCTCTGTCTTGATTTCTCTCTCGCTCTGGTCCTATTTGTGTGTGTGTGTGTGTGTGTGTGTGTGTGTGTGTGTGTGTGTGTGTGTGTGTGTTTGTGTGTCTTTCTCTCTCTCTCTCTCTCTCTCTCTCTCTCTCTCTCTCTCTCTCTCTCTGTCTCTCCCTCCCTTCCTCTCTCTCTTTTTGGTTCTCTGTGTCTACCAGACCAGGGAGCAGCTGTTATCTGAAGTTAGTCGCTATGAGAGAAGAGTTCAGGACCTGGAGACGTCTCTGAGACAACAAGGACTGGTACGCACACATACAAACACACACACTGTACAGTACATCCACACAAAATCCATTCAATTCATCTCTCTCTCTCTCTCTCTCTCTCTCTCTCGCAGGATTTGAAGTGGGTGGAGGAGAAGCAGGCATTGTATCAAAGGAACCAGGAGCTTCTGGAAAAGGTAAGCTACTACTTCTCTGGCGTCGTTCTGAACCTCCTTTCCTAATGCTCGAGGCTTGTTCACTCGATCTTTGTTGTCTGCAGCATCAACTCTGTTTATGCAACCTATTCGATATGAAAACAACTTGGCATGATAGTACCCCTTTGAGAAAATCTATATTTGGAACAGCGAGTGAACTGGTGATTGAGGAATACATCTCGAGATGTAGTCATGGAGCATTATGTGAATCGTGATAGATGACAATTGGAAATCAGCCTCTGCGCTTGATAGTCCCAGGTAGTGCAGTGCAAATATATTCCATCATCCCCCAGTCGGGATAATCCAGTCTTATTAATGTCCCTGATGCTAAACATATTGTTGTGCTAAAGGTGCAACATGTGAGTTATGGCCGAATTAGTCCACCGTGCTCCAACAAATAAGGGTGCAGCATGTTACCATAAAGTTTAGGTGTCCACCTCTACTGTACCATCCATTGTGTTCTCACTCAGTATGAAGCGCTTATCATCAGTTATCCTTAGAAAAAGGTTAACACTGTCAGTTACGAAGCTACCTTCATAAGGTAATGACACGTTTGCAATATGAGCAGTAACAGCTGTTTTCAACCTCACCAGCGTACGTTACGAATTCAGTGTCCGATTTAATACCTTTACTCGCCAAGAGCTGTCTCCAGCGGTGTACACTCATGTTTTGCTTCTATTTCTATCATTAATTTTCTTTGCCGCAATTGACAAGAGGTTAGAATACGTGCTCTGGGTAGCACAACTCTCATCCTGTCATGTTGGACTGAGGGCAGACTGGACGCTGCAGTGACGGTGACCTCTTGTGGTACAAAGTGGTATTACGAGACGTTACGGCCGGTGCTAGCTGGGCTAGCTGCTTACTTCAGTAAATATCTCTGCACCACAATACAAATATGTCTCTGACATGATGTCAAAACGGTTATTCCGTCACATTTTGTTGTTAATGTTGTTCCTTTTTTAATGTTTTAAACAAAGAATCTTACACAGTACACCTTTAACCTTTGAAATTTGTATTTTTCTTCTTCTTGTCCTCTTGTCGGTCTGAAGTTGAAGCAGATGGAATCAGACGAAACGCGGCTAAGAATTGACATCCAGGACGCCAGGGATCAAAACGAACTGCTGGAATTCCGCATTTTGGAACTAGAGGTCAGTATCATGTTAGCACTACTGGCTACCTTACATGCTGGTTTCACTGTTTCCATGAAAACAATGAAAACAATCCATGTTTAAGGAGCGGGAACGGCGGTCGCCTGGCATCAACTTCCATCCACTACATTTCCCAGAAGGCATCAGTCCACTTCAGCTCTACTGCGAGGCGGAAGGCGTCACGGTAAGCAAATTATTAACGTGTAATGACACAACGTGGCCACTTGAGTTCAACATAATTTAATATGATGATGTTTTATGATATAATAATATTCTATTACATTGTCTTTGGTAGGAAATTGTGATCAGTGAACTGATGAAGAAGTTGGATATTCTTGGGGATAACGCCGTAAGTGTATGTTGCATTTCCTTCGTATGGGTGTCTAATATATCTCTCACTGTGTAGCTCTCCTGTATCTATAGTGTATCTCTACAATATATCTATATATGTATTTATGTAATGTTATGTAATGTTGTCTTTGTTATTTGGTGATGTAATGACTGTTACGTATGATGTAATGTCTGTTATGTGATGATTTAACGTCTGTTCTTGTGACATAATTCATGTTATGTGTGTTACGTATTAATTAATGCATTTTATGTGTGAAATTATGTCTGTCACATATTATGCAATGTTTGATGTGTGTGATGCGATGTCTGTTTTGTGGTGGTGTCACATTTGGTTTCAGAACCTCTCCAATGAAGAGCAGGTTGTCGTTATCCATGCCAGAAATGTTCTCACGCTGGCTGAGAAGGTAAGATGACCTGGCAAAACCAACTTCACTGACCTAGCCAACAAACAGCTGCTTGCTAAAACCAATTGAGCCTAGCCAACAAACCATCGCTAGCAGACACCACCTCAAGCTAAAACCAACCCAAACCATGGCTAGATAGCCTTGCTTAATGTTGACCTTTGAATACTGCTAGTGATAGACTAATGTTGACCTGCTAGTGATACTAAGTCGGTCCGTCTGTTTTTCTTAGTGGTTGGAGTCCATTGAAGGGACCAAGTCCACTCTACAACAGAAGATGTTTGATATCGAGAGTGAAAAGGTAGGCGCAATGATTGTGTTAGCAGTATTGAGTGTGCATTGAAAAAAAGGATTAGTTAACACTGGTGTTCTGGTGAGGCCTTCATAGTTGCATGAGTACTCAAGGTGAAGTCAAGTGCACTATTCATTCTTAGTACGAGTTTCTGTAGTCTGACATTTATATTCATCCCTGGTGCGCGTATGCGTGTGTTAAAGGATCTCTTCAGTAAACAGAAGGGCTATCTGGACGAGGAACTCGATTACAGGAAGCAGTCTATGGACCAGGCCCACAAGGTGAGTCCTCCCCTGGCTTCACCTGTTTTCACCTGTCGTGTCCTGACGCTCTCACCAAACAGGTAACATTCACCGTCCCGCTGACGCGCTGATGTCTATCTGTCCGTCCCTCTCCGTCTCCCGCCCCCCCCCCGTGTATCGACCCGTCTGTCCCCCCGTCCAGAGGATCATGGAGCTGGAGGCCATGCTGTTTGATGTCCTGCAGCAGGAGGGGGCCGCGGGTTACGGCGGTTGGAGGGAGGGGGGTGCGGGGGCGTCTGCGTGGAGGATGGAGGGCTGGAAGGCGGAGGGATGCCGCCTGTCAGAGCTGCTGGCGGACGAGGACCGCGAGGGGCTGCAGAGGGCCATGGAGCAGTGGAAGAGAGCCCTGATGGTGGAGCTGCGCGAGAGGGACGTGCTGATCCTGAGGGAAAGGATGGACATGCTGCACCACGCACAGCAGGTGGGCTAGGCTAACGTGACGCTAACATTACAGACATCACAGTAGGTAGACCATGCTAACGCTTCACCAACGCTACACAAACAGTATACTGCTAATGCTATTACATTTTATTACACAGAAGGTAGGCTACGCTACGCTATACTGCTAATGCTTTACAACACAGCAGGTATGCTACGCTATGTTATACTGCTACACTATACAATACAGTTAGGCTACGCTATGCTATACTGCTGATGCTATGCAACACAGCAGGTAGGCTACACTAATGCTACTCATGCTACGTCTTACGCTAGACAACATGACAGTTAACCTTATGGTACACTGCGTCTGTGCGTGCGTTTGTGTGTCCAGAGGAACAAGGAGTTGGAGGAATGGATAGAAGCACAGAAACGACAGATCAAACAGCTAGAAGAGAAGGTATGAATCCTAGTCAGGTGTAACGTCATGACTTCGGAGACGTCACGCTATTCTCGGAGGATTCTCGTAACATGTTTGATGTTTGTAACCGGGGACAACACTAACACCTGTCTTTTTCTTTCCCGCTCAGTTTTTATTTTTATTTTTATTCTTTTCTCTGGCCTTCATCCTCTGGTCCTAAAGCGGCGGTGAGTCCTCCCACTGCTACCGAACCCCTAACCTCTCACCCTGAACCCCAAAGCCCGACCTCCCACCTGGGACCTCTAACCCCAAACCATAACTCCAAACCCTGAGCTCTGACATGTAACCTCCGACCCTACCAACCCCCTAACTCCAACCCAGAACCTCTAATAACCAAAACCTCTTATCCTGCCTGCAATCTCAAACCCATAACATCTAATAACCCTAACCTCTGACCTCTACCCCTAAACTTCTAACCTCTTCAACCTCTCACTCTGACCTCTAACCTTTAACACATGACATTGTGGAACCCTAGCTTCTGACCTCTAACCCCTAAACCTCTTACCACAAACCTCAAACGCCTCACCTTTGTCTATGACTTAGTGTATTGTATATGTATATTCAGAAACATACACACTAAACTGACAAGGTCTCTGTGTGTCTGCTGCCCTCAGGCCACCAGAGGGCAGTGTGTATTTGAACCAGCGGCTACAGACTCTGGGGGAGGGGCCTATCGCCCCGCTAGCCCTGACGAGAAGACCACCGGCCAATCACAAACTGTCTCAGCGTGGCTGACACTTATTCCCGTTCCAGCCACTTCCCAGCCAATCGGAGCACAGACAGAATCCCAAGCTGGTTCTGACACGTTGGCCTGCCGAGAAGTGGGCGGGGTTTGGCGGTAAAAACATGGTTACCGTGCCAACTCTGCATTGGAGCAGTTCAAAAGGACCCGACTTCATAAGGACACCGGTTTATTGAAAGCCTGGTTTATAAAGACTATATTCCGTCTTCTGTACAAGAAGAGCCACAGAGAGAACCTTATAATAGTATTAAAGACCTTTATTTTGAGAATGACTATGCACACTTTAGAAGGAAGACAAGGATTGTGTCCTCCCGGTTGGTTTCAAATGGCAGCCCTCTCTCCACCTGCCAGAGGCTTTTGGTGGAGGTTAAAGTTCACGGGAGCAAAATTTGATGGAGGTAATTCTGAGCTGAAGCAGAGCACCACGTCCTTCGTCGTCAGGGTCTTCACACAGCATGCAGAAGAACCACAAGATCGTCCCAAACCAGGGACAACCAGGGACCACCAGAGACCACCAGAGACACCACAGACCACTAGAGACCTTCTACCTGGGTAACAGCTAGTCCAGGGTCCTGATAACTCACCTCTGGTCAGGAGGAACCTCTCCTCCTTTTCCATCAGTGCAGGACAGGGACATCTGGAACACGAGACCTGCCAACCCGTGCTGAGATCCTTTGTTCAGATCCAGTCTCAAGAACCTGTCTTCAAATTCTGTGTTCAGAACCCGTGATTCAAAGCGGATTCGGAGCAGGGCAGGGAAGGACTCCTTAGAGTTCATGCCAATCCAGGAACTGTCTCGTGTCCACCCCAGACGTGAGCTTGCATCGAGGCCAACGGACACAGACCGGCACTATTGGAAAAGGAGGAGGAACTGGAGTATGAAGGGAAACCGCTCGGAGCTCAGACCAGAGCTCTCCCCCTCCCCCTCCCCCTCCCCCTCACCCCTCCCTCTCCCCCACCCCCTCCCCGCCATTTCCTAATATCTTCTATACTGCGGACGACGCACACTGCGTCCACGCGTCTCTCTCCTCGGTGCTTGACTCCTGCAGAAGCCAAACTAGTTTAGGTTTGGTGTTTTTTAATTTGGTTTGATTCCCCCCACGGTGCTCCTATCCTTCTATAAGGAGGTGAGAAAATGCATTGTTTTAAATGGAAGCTGGCGCCAGGCGACGCTGTGATGATGGGAAATCATGTCTGGGATAGATGAAGATGATTCTGGTATTTTATTATGGGATGTATAGAGAATAAACACAGATCGACTGGTGGTCCAAGTTTCTTCTTGATATCGGGGTTTGTATTTTTTAAATATATATGAACATCTAAACTTCATAACAATGACATATCTTAATAGCAGCTGTTCAATAATCGAAGCGACACCCAGACAAGCAGAGTGTGTGTCTGGGTCTGTTTGAGGGTGTGTGTGTGTGTGTGTGTGTGTGTGTGTGTGTGTGTGTGTGTGTGTGTGTGTGTGTGTGTGTGTGTGTGTGTGTGTGTGTGTGTGTGTGTGTGTGTGTGTGTGTGTGTGTGTGTGTGTGTGTGTGTGTGTGTGTGTGTGTGTGTGTGTGTCTTTTTGAGGGTGTGTGTGTGTGTCTGAGTCTGTGTCTGTTTGTGGGGGGGCCGGGGGTTTTGGTGACATGTTGAGAGACAGGACATGTTATTTAACAGACAGGAAAGGGGAGATTCTCACAAACACACACTCACATGTACATGCACGTGTACACACACTGAAATCTACAGTTGACCCGATTCCCGAACACAATCTCTTGCAGCCTCTTTCTCCCTTCCTCTCCTCCTAAGCATCTCTCTGCTCACCTCCACTCTCTTTCTGCCTCTATAGTCCTCTCTACTCTCCTACTCTCATTATCTCTTCTCCTGTCCTCCTCCTACCCCTAGTTTTACTTCCCCGCTCCTCTGCTCAGCTGCACTCCCTTATAACTCTCTCGACAGGCGAGTCTGTTACGAGCAGGGATTCTCTCTCTCTCTCTCTCTCTCTCTCTCTCTCTCTCTCTCTCTCTCTCTCTCTCTCTCTCTCTCTCTCTCTCTCTCTCTCTCTCTCTCTCTCTCGCTCTCTCCCTCAAATGGTAATTTGCTCCGCCTTTCAGCCACACAGGACTCTGACCTCTCCATCTCACTCTCTGCTATTCGCACAATCTCCTTCATCCTCATTTCTCAGTCTCTCTCCATCCTATTCATTCTCTCTCTCTCCATCTCTCTCCATTACTCTCTTTCTCTATCTTTCAATAATCCATCTCTCCACACCTCTCCGTCTCTCCTATATTCATCTTACTCCATCTCCTCACCACTCTGTATCCCTCCATCTCTTCCATCCACCTCTCTCTCTCTCTCTCTCTCTCTCTCTCCGTCCCTCCCCATGTCTGACCGGGGTGTCCTCTCCCGGGAGGACGATGAGTGCTCCCTGCTCTCTCGCCTGGGGTCAGACTCCCCCCGGCCGCGGGTCAAGTACGGGGGGATGTTCTGCAGCGTGGAGGGGGCGTTCGAAAACAAGACGCTCAACTTTGAGTCCTTCAGCCCGGCCAGCCAGCGCAGAGCCCCCCCCACCCGGACCCCGCGCTGGGACCCCGACTACTGCAGCGACACCGCCTCCGCCTGCGCACCCCCCAACCCCCCCAGCAGCGCCCCGAGGAGAGAGCCCGCGTCGGGCTGCGACGCTCGTACGAGCCTCGTCAAGAAACAGGTAAGCTAACCAGCTAACCGCTAAACCCTAACTATTAACCCCCTAACCTTAGAATCAGAACTGTAACCTCAGGAATACCTGCTATCCCCTAACTATAACTATAACCCTGTACATCGTAACCCTAACCCCAGGAATAACTACTAAACCCTTATTATAACCATAACCCATTACATAATAACCCTGACCCCAGGAGAAGCTTCTAACCCCATACAAATAACCCGTAACTAATCGCTTACATAATCACAACCCTTATTCCAGACCTAACCTCTACCCCTAACTATAACCATAACTCAACCCTTAACATTATAACCCTATTCCCAGAAATAACCTCTAACCCCGAACTATAACCCTATCCTACCTAACCCCTAACATCATAACCCCAGCCCAAGAAATAACCTCTAACCCCTAACTATCACCCTATCCTACCTCACCGCTGAGCGCTGACATCATCACCCTAACGTCGAGCCACACCCCTACCCACCTCATATCACAACCATCATTTTGTGGTACTCGTATAATTTAAACTTCAACATGTTACTATATTTAGTTGGTGACACTGGAAGAAGTAGGCATTGACTAACTAAACGGTCTTATATCTAACTAATGGTGTTCATGTTTACTAGGGTGTTAACATAACACAAGACATTTAATCCAAAACCTAACCCTTACCCCAACCCCTTGCTAATGCTAAAGATGCTTATCCTGCAATGACGAATGCTAATTAATGGTTTATTTCTTTTTTCCCATGGGGATTGAATCATCGTTACCATGGTATTGTCATAATCCCTGATGTCCTTCTAACACAGCAAGTAAGTTTCATCAATCACAAAAGCATTTCCTCTCCCATCCTCCCCTCCTCCGTCTCTCTCCCCTCCTCCTCCCTCCCCTCCCCTCCTTCTCTCTCCCCCGTCTCTCTCTCCTCTCCTCTGAATATTAAACAGGGCTAGATACCCAGAAGGGGCGTGGCCGTGCGCGCCTGGTGCTGAACACATTGTCTCGCGTGATCACGTCGCGGTTCTCCGGTAAAAGAGAACAATCAGCATCCCACCGGTAGCGCCTCCTATCCTTTCCTTTACCCGTCTCCTCCTTTTTTTAACCGGACTATAAGCATGTCTTTCCCCGCCAAGAAGACCAGCAACAAACCAGCGGTAGGTCAGACAGAACGACTCGAAATCACTGCAACGACGTCAAAGCAACCGCGTCCCTCCAACCCGGCCGGCGGTACAATGAGCGGTTCACCCGCCGGCTCCGTGCAGTTGAACCGGCCCGGTGGTAGCCCACCAGAGTAGCGGGTGTAGCCGGCTGAACCGTGGGGGGTGTTGCCGGTGTGCTCTGCGATGAAAATACTATTTAGCGATTTAGAGATTTCGCGACGCTTCACCGGTTTATAAATCTCTGTCTGCATCTTGAGATGCAGACAGAGATGTTTAAACCGGTGAAGTCCCTTCCTCTATCTCATGCTCTCCATCCCTCTCGCTATTTCTCCCTTGCTCTTTCTCTCTCCGTCTCTCTTTGTCCTTAGGCTAAGGAACCTTTCTTCAGTCTCCTTGTCAGTCTGCATCACTCTCTCTTTTATACTCAGTGCGTGTGTGTGTGTGTGTGTGGGACTGGGGGGGGGGGGGGGGGGGGGGGGGGGGGGGGATGGGGCTAGGGAGGGTGGGTGTGGGTTATTTTTTCAGGACAGTAATGACAAGATAACTCTGACGTGGCCTAGATTGTGTCTGTGTGTGTCCGTTTGTGACCTACATCACAGAGATGGGAGACTGAAACACACAACCATCCTATGAATACAGCTCTGTGTTCAAACCTAACCATCAGAGTTCGGATTTTTTTCAGTCCTTTAACACAGTTACAGTCTGTCCTTTAATCCAGCTACAGTCTGTCCTTTATCAGTTACAGTCTTTTATTTATCACAGTTAGTCTGTCCTTCATCACAGTTACAGTCTTTTATTTATCACAGTGAGTCTGTCCTTTATCACAGTTACAGTCTGTTCTTTACTTCAGTTAGTCTGTCCTCCATCACAGTATATCGCCCCGCCTGACTAGTATATTCTCAATAAATCCCCTTAGTGCTGACTGACTTTTGCTGACCTCATATTTCTTTGTATCCAGGGCGACCGCATGATCATCAAAGGAGGAAAGATCGTCAACGACGACCAGTCTTTCTACGGAGACATTTACATCGAGGATGGAGTCATCAAGTAACAACCAGCTTTACATCATCAATATCTACAGATAGATCAAAGCATCACATCATCAATAACTACACATAGGTCCAAGTATTACTCATTAATAACAACAGATAGATCCAATCATTACATCATCTATAACTCCAGATAGATCCAAGTATTCCAGATATCAATATCTCTGGATGATCCCAGCATTACACCATCAATAAGTCCAGGTTTAACCACGACCCCGATGTTTTCTATTAGTGAGGGTCGGGATTAATAGAATTAAACAGCCGCTGGTCTTCGACACAAATTCTAATCTGGGGGCAACACGATCAAACTCAGAGAAAGTGGCTCTGTTCCTGCTGGCTAGCGGGGTTAAAAGAACATTTCTTCCAATTGGATTAAACTGGCATCCTTCATACTGAAACCTCAAATGGGCATGTGTTGGTATTCCTTGTGTAGATATTTATTTTCCTTTATCTATATTTATGTAATGTATTGTTGTATGTAATGTAATGTTTGCCTTGTGGGCCTCGAGCCTGTACTAAAGTTTATATATAGTAGGCAGAACATATATATATATATTATATATATATATATACTGTATATTGTGTGAGATGGCTCCATTACAAGACTCCTATACTGGTACAAGCCTGCCTTCCTTGTTGTGAAAAGACTCCTGTTAGGTCAACAGCTTGAATGGGTCATCTAACTTCTAAGATATAATGAACGCATAACTTGTTATCCATGCGTTAGTCTCCCATCACTGTATCACCTACCACCTGGCTAAAGTCATGGAAATACTAAACCGCATTCTGAGCACGGGTTTGGGCACATCTCAGGTTCCAGCTGTACCCACCCTGATGGAAAGGCAGCATAATAAATACCGTTCAGATGCCCGGTCAGTGGATGGGTTCAACCGGGAGGTGTGTGAGCGGTGACTTAGTGAGTGAGTGAGTGAGTGAGTGAGTGAGTGAGTGAGTGAGTTACGATCGCTGCGTCGGTGTGCAGGCAGATCGGAGAGAAGTTGATCGTTCCCAGCGACGTGAGGACCGTGGACGCGTACGGCTTCATCGTCATCCCGGGAGGGCTGGATGCTAACACCAGCCTCCACGCGCCCCAGGGGGGCATGCACCCTGCGGACGACTTCTACCACGGGACTAAAGCGGCCCTGGCTGGAGGGACCACCATGATCAGTAAGACGACCTCCAGCCATCGACTGACACCTACTGACGACTACATACTCACCTACTGAAGACTACACACTCACCTACTGACGCCTACATACTCATCTACTGAAGACTACACACTCATCTACTGACGCCTACACACTCATCTACTGACGCCTACACACTCATCTACTGACGCCTACATACTCATCTACTGAAGACTACACACTCATCTACTGACGCCTACACACTCATCTACTGACGCCTACACACTCATCTACTGACGACTACACACTCATCCACTGACGACTACACACTCACCTACTGAAGACTACACACTCATCTACTGACGCCTACACACTCATCTACTGACGCCTACACACTCATCTACTGACGACTACACACTCATCTACTGACGACTACACACTCACCGACGGACACGTACCGTCCTCCAACCTACCCCACATGAGATCAACTGCACGTCATCCCCTCTTGTCCCCAGTCGACCACGTGCTCCCCGAGCCGGGGACTAGCTTAATGGCCGCGTACGACCAGTGGAGGGATGTGGCGGACAGCAGGGCGTGCTGCGACTACTCTCTGCACATGGACATCACGCGGTGGCATGAAGGTCTCTACGAGGAGATAGAGAGCCTGGTCAAGGACAAAGGTGTGTTTCAGTTGTGTGCCTTTGCATCGTCACTGTGTATTCGATTGTATGCAGTGTTATTAATTGTGTGTTTCATGTCTCAGGGGTGAATTCCTTCCTTCTCTTCATGGGCTACAAAGACAAATATCAGAGCTCCGACTCTCAGGTAGGAAAACGCAACATTGTTTTCTGCACCAGGGTTATACAGTATTCTGTACTAGGGTTATACAGTATTCTGTACCACGGTTATACAGTATCCTATTTAAGGGCTAGACAGAAGAATGTACTAGGGTTAGAAAGTATTCAGTACCAGGGTTAAACAGTATTCTGTACCAGGAACAGGGTTGAGCAACATTCTGTACTCAGGTTAAACAGTTTCATATACCAGGGTTAAACAACCCCGTCCTGGGGCTAGACAGTGAGCTGTGCCAGGGTCAGACAGCACCCCGTCCTGGGGTTAGACAGTATGCTGTGTCAGGGTCAGACAGCACCCCGTCCTGGGGTTAGACAGTATGCTGTGCCAGGGTCAGACAGCACCCCGTCCTGGGGTTAGACAGTGAGCTGTGCCAGGGTCAGACAGCACTCCGTCCTGGGGTTAGACAGTGAGCTGTGCCAGGGTCAGACAGCACTCCGTCCTGGGGTTAGGCAGTGAGCTGTGCCAGGGTCAGACAGCACTCCGTCCTGGGGTTAGACAGTGAGCTGTGCCAGGGTCAGACAGCACTCCGTCCTGGGGTTAGGCAGTGAGCTGTGCCAGGGTCAGACAGCACTCCGTCCTGGGGTTAGACAGTGAGCTGTGCCAGGGTCAGACAGCACTCCGTCCTGGGGTTAGGCAGTGAGCTGTGCCAGGGTCAGACAGTACTCTGGTGTCTTCCAGATCTATGAGGCCTTCCAGGCCCTGAGAGATCTGGGAGCCATCGCCCAGGTCCACGCGGAGAATGGAGACATCATTAGTGAAGTAAGAGCCTTTCCCACCATAAGATTAAATATTGAAATACCCGTCTCCAAGGAGGAAGAACGGTCGTCATGGACGCAAATAAGATTAATTATTGAGATTAATAAAGAGATTTCATTTCAGGAGCAGAAGAAACTCCTGGAGCTGGGAATTACTGGCCCTGAGGGACATGCCCTGTCCCACCCTGATGAGGTAGACACACACGGAGACACACACACACACACACACACACACACACACACACAGACACACACGCCCTGTCCCACCCTGATGAGGTAGACACACACACACACACACACACACACACACACACACACACACACACACACACACACACACACACACACACAGACACACGCACACACATACACACACACGCGCGCGCACACACGCACACACACACACACACACACACACACACACAGACACGGAGACACACACACACACACACGCACACACACACACACACACACACACACACACACACATACACACACACACGCGCGCGCACACACGCAGACACACACACACACACACGCACACACACACACACACACACACACACACACACACACACACACACACACACACACACACACACACACACACACACACACACACACACACACACACACACACACACACACACACACACACACACAGACACACACACGCAGACACACACAAACTAGCACACAGTTCAAGGTGTGCAAGGTTGTATGTAAAGGTGAGGGCGTTACAGGTGCTATACAGGTGTATGTGTGTGTTGCGTAGAGGTGTGTTGTGGCGTACAGGTGTGTACTGGTCTGTGGGCCCTACAGGTTTGTGTCATGATATCCAGGTGTGTATAGGTGTGTGTTGTGGTATACAGGTGCCTTGTACTGTATAGGTGCGTACATCTGTGTTGGGTCCGACAGGTGTGTCTTGTGGTGTACATGTGCCTTGTAGTGAACAGGTGTTTACAGGTGTGTCGTTGTGTAAAGGCATGTATTGTGGTCTGCAGGTATGTTCAGATGTGTGCTTTGTTCTACAGGTGGAGTGCGAGGCGGTGTTCCGGGCGCTGACCATCGCCAAGCAAGCCAACTGTCCACTTTACGTAACCAAGGTGATGAGCAAGGCGGCGGCCGACGTCATCGCGAAAGCCAGGAAGAAGGGTAAGCTCTACTTCCTGTTGGGACACCAAAAACGTGTGGCGGAACTCACCCCATGTTAATCACGCACCTCTCCTCCAGGTATGGTCGTGTTTGGGGAGCCAATCGCAGCCGGCCTTGCCACCGACGGCAGCAACTATTGGTCCAAAGACTGGGCCCACGCTGCAGCCTTTGTGATGAGCCCGCCCCTCAACCCCGACCCTTCCACCCCGCAGTACCTCACCTCCCTGCTAGCCTGGTCAGTGCTGCCACCATGTAGCTTAGCATGCTAATGTACCTCACCTCCCTGCTGGCCTGGTCAGTACTGCCACCATGTAGCTTAGCATGCTAATGTACCTCACCTACCTGCCAGCCTGGTCAGTACTGCCACCATGTAGCTTAGCATGCTAATGTACCTCACCTCCCTGCTGGCCTGGTCAGTGCGGCCACCATGTAGCTTAGCATGCTAATGTACCTCACCTACCTGCCAGCCTGGTCAGTGCGGCCACCATGTAGCTTAGCATGCTAATGTACCTCACCTCCCTGCTAGCTTGGTCAGTGCTGCCACCATGTAGCTTAGAATGCTAATGTACCTCACCTACCTGCCAGCTTGGTCAGTGCTGCCACCATGTAGCTTAGCATGCTAATGTACCTCACCTACCTGCCAGCTTGGTCAGTGCTGCCATCATGTAGCTTAGCATGCTAATGTACCTCACCTACCTGCCAGCTTGGTCAGTGCTGCCACCATGTAGCTTAGCATGCTAATGTACCTCCCCTACCTGCCAGCTTGGTCAGTGCTGCCACCATGTAGCTTAGCATGCTAACATCTACTGTATTTCTTGGGAGGTTGTGGGATTTGCGGGGTTACGCAATCTTTAATGCTCACTTCTGCTGTGTCTTAGTGGGGATCTTCAGGTGACGGCTAGCGCCCATGCTAGCTTCTCTACCGCTCAGAAGGCGGTTGGGAAGGACGACTTCTCACTGATCCCAGAGGGAACCAATGGGGTGGAGGAGAGGATGGCCATTGTCTGGGATGCAGCCGTGGTGAGTCATCTCTGACCTGACCTTTGACCCTGAAACCTCTAATGTCAGACGGTATGGTTTTTGCACGCTGGCGGTATCGTACAGCTTAAGACACAATAAAAGCATGAACTTGATGGAGCTGATTTGGTGAAAGAAAGTGTTTAGAAGTTTCAGACATTAACGCTGCCATCTCTCTGTCTGTCTGTCTGTCTGTCTGTCTGTCTGTCTGTCTGTCTGTCTGTCTGTCTGTCTGTCTTTCGCTCTCTGTCTGACTCTAGTCCACAGGGAAGATGGATGAAAATGAGTTTGTTGCCGTGACGAGTACAAATGCTGCTAAACTCTTCAATATCTACCCACGCAAAGGTAACACAATGCAACTCATATTACTTATAATACTACGACTTACTAATTATACTAACGGTAACATAATATGACTAATAGTACTAATGTAAACATATGATAGGTACAAAAAATGTGTCTGTGTGCGTGCGTTCAGGTCGTATTGCTGTGGGCTCGGATGCAGACATTGTGATCTGGAATCCTAAAGAGCTGCAGACCTTTTCAGCTAAAACACACAATCTGGTAACTAACTAACTAATTAACTAAACATAACTACCGAACTGTGCCCAAAGCTAGTGTATTGCTCTGCTCACCTATTATCTTGCTTTGTCTTGCGCTGCTAAGCTAGTGTGTTGTGAAGTTCTAAACCGCGCCGCTAGGCTAGTTGGTTGTTGTGCTAAACCAGCGTCTCTCTGCGCTAAGACAGTGTGTCGTTGTAGTGCTAAAGCGGTGTCTTGCTGTGTCTTTAGACCGTGGAGATCAACGTCTTTGAGGGAATGGAGGTGCGCGGTGGCCCCACCATCGTCATCAGCGGCGGACGGATCGTTCTCGAGGACGGAAAACTCACCGTCGCCGAGGGAACCGGGCGCTTCGTTCCCAGGAAGGCTTTCCCTGACTTTGTCTACAAACGGATCCGAGCTAGGAGCAAGGTACTGAGCTAGCTCACAGTACTGAAGCGATGATGGTACTAAGCTAGCTAATTTTACAGATGAGTTAACAGACCTGAGCTAGCTAACCATACATGGCTAGCTATCGGTACAGAAGGAGAACCGTACTGAGCTAGCTAATGATAACAACTAGTTAACGGCAGTGAGCAAGCTGATGTTTTGTGCGTTTTTAGCAAGGGTTGGGGAGGTTATTGGAAATTTTTGGAAATTGTTTTGAATGTTGTAAACTGTGTGTGGTGTTTGTTTTATAATTTGTGAAAAGTTCTTCATCCAATCTTGGTAGAGACCAACATCTCGTCCCTCATTTCTGTCAGATGGCCGAGGCTCGTGGTGTACCCCGTGGGAACTATGATGGTCCAGTCCACGATGTAACCAGCATGACAAAATCGGTCCCACCCACTCCTACCACTAGAGGTTCAGCCTGCCCCAAAACAATGATCGCCCCCCGAAACCTCCACCAATCAGGTTTCACTCTCGCAGGTATTGATAATGCTGGTCGTCTCTGTGGTATCATCACCAGCACAACCTTACCCCCACTATCTAAACTAAATCCTTTTCTCCTTAGGAACCCAAGTTGATGACCACATCCCACGTCGCGCCACGCAGAGGATCGTAGCGCCCCCTGGTGGGAGATCCAACATCACCACCTTGTCCTAAAACTTGATTCAGTAATCCTCTCTGTAGCAAGATCCTCTTCTGAATCCATCGTCCTGAAACCATGAAGCTCAACATCCTTAATTAACCACGCCTTTGAAAATGTATGCGCTCCCTGCTTAATAACGCTGTAATAACAGCCTGTCAACCCTAACCCTAAACACTGCCTTGCAAAGAATACCTACCCCATGCTTAAAAACACCCTGCTTACCGTAACCCCAAACCTAACCATGACTTGCAAGACATATTGACAGAAATCTCCTCATTAACATACCGTCACCACTGTTTAATAACACCTTTAATCCACACAGCTAAAAGTACCTTAACTAGCTAATCTAAAACGACATGCTGATTACCTTTGCCTACATTCAAATGTCTGCGACTAGATGATTCCTCTAGATTATTGTGTAATCACAGAGCCTGTCTCTTTCAATTTAATTTTCTTAGAGGTTTCTTTGTCTTCATCCCTTGCCACTAACAACTGGAATTAACTAGCCCGCTAAGAAACAAACTAGAAATATTGTAAACAAACTAGTTCCTCCGGAAACTAACTAGTCACTCTAGAAACTAGCTAGACCTCTCAGAAACGATCTACTTCGTTTAGAAACTAGCTAGACCTCTAAGATACAAACTTGTCCTCTCAGAAGCAGACTAGGCCATCCACAAACAAACTAGACTTCTCAGAAATTAACCAGTCCTCTCAGTCACTAACTAGGCCATCAAGAATCCAACCAATTTATCCTAAAACAAACTAGTCCCTCAAGAAACTAGCTAGTCCTCTCAGAAGCTATCTCTCAAGAAACAAAACTTTTCTGTAATCTTAATTAACTAACGCTACATGAAGTAGCATTACCCAACTATGACTAGCTTGTTGAGTTGAACTTAATCACCACATAGTGTTTGCCACATATTCCATTCGTCTTGCCATCTCGTTGGAGGATCGATAACGCTAGCTTTTATTAACTAACTTGAAACAACTAGTCAATGTCTCCCACCTGCGGTACCTCAACTATACCAGCAGGTGGTACTGTTACACAGGCTCAGAACTGTTCCCATGCCAGGAATATGTCAGGTAGCATTTTTTAATAATTTTTACATTTTATATACAAACATTAATGTGGTATATGCCTGACTATATATTATGGTTGTATAACACCCCCCTCCTCTTCTTAGACTGTTTGTAAGGAATCATTTTATATTTAATTTTTTTATATTTTTTACATAGTTTTATGAATCCTAAGGCATTTTGTAGCTAAAGTACAATGTCACAGGTTTCGCCATTTTACATCATGTCAACTAGGCTATTGGCAATGGTTTCAAACATACTATTCTCGCTGACTCTTTAGTATGCTAGTATGCAGTTCAGCAAGCAGCCAGAGTCCAGCTCTGATCCAAGATGGCTCTTCAACGGTTGGATCGGCGGCCAATCTGGGCTAGAGCCATGGCTCCAACCTGGGTTATAGTCAACTCCATCCCAGGCCAGGCACCCCAGAGCCACCCAGTAGACGTCAGCCATGTTGGATCACAACAACATGGAGCCTGGGGCTACCCGATCCTCAGGGACCAATCTCAAATTAATTGTATAGTTAACAATTATTGAATGAATAGTGAATAGTGGGGAATAGCCCCCAGACCGTAGGTCGATGGGGCTATTCACGAAGCCTGAGGGGTATAATAATTTTGTAGGCCTATATACTACACGTGAAAACTCCAAAAATAAACAAGATAACGTTTTTTCCAGGATTTATTGTTTTTTCAGCGGTTTATTTGGTTTCATTAGCGTCACGAGATGACGTCACACAATATCTTGAGTTTGAGAACTCAATCATGGGATATTGCCCAATATCCTAAGATAGCGAACCAATCAAATTCCGCCATTTTAGGAGGTTCACGTGTAGCATATACTAATACTGGATATCTGCCAGTAGCTGCCGTGAGCGTTATCTTTGGAAAGCTTTTCGTCCCATGGATCGCCAGGTCAGGGGATCGGGTGGCCACAGAGATGACGTGTGACCCTCGGTTTGCTCTCTCTACTTCCTGTTTTGAATGTAAGCCCACTTCCTGTTGTGAATGTAAACGAAATTCCTGTTGTGTGTGTGTAGAACCACTTCCAGTTGTGATAACGATAGCGCTGAAGTCCACTAATAAACTTCGGGCAGAGAGACGCTGTCAGTCTGGCTTTGAATTCCTTACTGACCCACAACCTCCTCATGACCTCCGACCTCATGACCTGTGTTACCATGACAACGACAGGACCTGATTAAAGATGCTGATACAGTTACCGATAAAGCTGACACACCTTTCTTTGTTATCATTGATATAGATTTTACCTTGATCTAGCATCAGGACTTTGAACATTCAGATTTTTTAATATTCTGCGTTTCTAAGAACATTAATGACTTGACTTTAATGATTAATAAATTCCATCTTGTCTTACACTGATTTAGCCCACTGCCCTCTAGTGGCCACAAGTGACTATTACACGCAGGATTCGCGCCATAACCGGCCTTATGTCGTATCCATGGTGACAGAAATAGGTGATATCGCGTCTTCCGATCGTAGATATTACAAATAAACCAATCACAACCAATCAGCTTTCAGCCAGTGGTAGCTCACAAACCACTCTGGCTCTGCAGACGATCTCTAATGTTTATCTGGAATACATTAGAGATCGTAAGTAGAACCAGAGCAGTTTATTTTGGTGAGCTTCGTCGCCAGCAGGTAGCGCCAGAGTGCCGCGATAAAAAATGTCATCGCATAAAAATTACGTGTCAGAAACAAGGTGCGGTCAAAGTTCAAATGAGCGCTGAAGCATCAGGTCACGGTGTGAATGAAAAGGCCTGGTGAGTTCTCCTCTGTGTAAAGTGCCTTCACATTCGTTTATTTATTGAAGATAAGTCATTTTCTGTACTATGTGGGAATTATACTGTGTCATTGAAGGGTTCTCCAATGTTTCGAGACGGGACACCTTTCAGGCAATACATTTTTACATTATATGCAACATTCAGAGGTGTAAGAATATTGCAAATTGTTTCGCAGCCAGGCCCACTAGCAGCTGTTTACAGCTTTCCTCGAGCGATAATATTTTCGCTTTCAGAAAAACAACAACGGAGCCATATTGGATATATATTGGCCCGGATTGGACGTCTCACTCTTATTTCCTCTCTCCTCCATCCTGGATGGTCTGTCTGGTGCTCGAGTCACCTCTGTGTTGGTTTCATTAAGCCGGTTCTTCTAAATACATCGATATGAACAGAGAGTTACTCTGAGTTAAAGGCTGAAGCTCTGTGAGGGTTACAGCTGCTCGTCTTTTGTCAAGTGTGTCCTCAGGTCAAACTGCTTAAGAGCTCCAAATGTTTTGGTTTCGATTTCTACCCCAACGGCAGGAGTTTGAGTTGTACAATTTCGTGTGTCAACCTTCCCAGAGTGTGTTATGGCTGGGCTGGTGGATGAGGATCAGATGGTTCACTATAACAGCAGCAGCCAGGGAGTAGCCCCCAAACAGGTCTGAATCGACATGGTCACCAGAGATGACCCAGACTTCCTGGAGAGGGACACTGGAAACCTTTTAGAGGCCCAGCAGTCTTTCAAACAGAGAATCTGAAGAGGCGCTTGAGCGCTGATGCCTTCACCTCTCACTCACTCTGTGTAGAAGTACTCAATGTAGCAGTACTCAGTGTAGAGGTAGTTAATTGGAGTTTTTCCACTATTCTACACTGGCCTGGCTCGGCACGGTTCGGTACGCATATCCAAAACAACCGTGTTCCACGCTTGAAGGTGTGACTTTAACTGATGCCGCCCTTGTTTGGTGTCGATGACACAACAACGCTCACACTTTTATTGCCTATTTAGTTTTATATTATTGCCTATCATAAAATTGAATTTATTTGTTTAGGACGCATTTAATATCTTTTGGTGGTTGACACACACAATGATATCCGCGATGATGAATTCAGTTCAATATTAATAAATAATAAGAAAATTGCTTCCTACTCGCAATAGCTCACGAGAGCCAATTTATTTCATATTAGTCCTGTTTACACATTGGATAATGTTTCCAAGATATTTCCAGAGTGCCACACTCTGTCCTTGGTATTAGGAAGAAAATGTGAGGAATATCGATATCAGCAATCTAATAGTGGGAAATATTGCCCAATGTCTAGTCTTTACACCAAGACTAATCTCAACGAAATATCCTATTTCGACAAGCTATTTTGTTTTGCAAGATAATATTGTCAAATTAACATAACCAGGGTGCGCTTCTATTAAACCTTGATTACCCTTTTTATTTAGGCTTGTATGGTTATTGGAACATTTAAGCATTGAACTGAAGCCTCTTTGTGCATGCGATGCGTCTCATACACCAGAACATACCGTTTATTGTGTTGCTATAGGTTTATACACCTACAATTTCTCGGAGTGTGTCAAAAAGTGCCAAAGGAAAAACGCCAAATAGCAGTAGCGGTATTCACTGTAGCAGTACGCAGTATAGTAGTAGTCAGTGTAGAAGAACTCAGTGGATCAGTGTTTGTGTATAAATAGGACAAGAGATGATGCCCCTTGTGTGGTATTTGGCGACTGTCGACCATCCAGGTATTAAGTCGTTAGACATAGAGCAGCTATCACAAACCAGCCAGCTGTATTGATCGGTCTGATGAAGACATAAAGATGGACGCCTAGTGAGCAGCTGTCGTAACCAGCTGGGACAGCTCAGAGATATTATAGGATAGATCAGCAGCAGGTTATAGAGCAGCTTCAAGGATTCTCGAGTCTAGTACATGCGGTGGTTTATTACCCAGAGATATTATGGGGTATTTAACTATTTAACAGCAGTTGCCCTTCAGACACAGGGTGCATGTTGGTTCTTCATAAGTCGGTCTCTCTCTCTCTCTCTCTCTCTCTCTCTCTCTCTCTCTCTCTCTCTCTCTCTCTCTCTCTCTCTCTCTCTCTCTCTCTCTCTCTCTCTCTCTCTCTCTCTCTCTCTCTCTCTCTCTCTCTCTCTCTCTCTCAGGTGCCCACAAACAGTGCATGGGTTGCTGTGAGTGGGATAATGAGGACGGCAATCATGGTTACATCCAGTGCGGTTATGATGGCAAGGGCGTCATGGTGTTGGACCTGAAGACCCTGACATGGATTGTTCCAACACGACAGGCTGAGATCAGAATAGATTTTATAATGAACACAGCACAATCTGCCAGACAATGGAGTGTGTTCGTTGGCCGAAGCAGCACCTGGCTGATCTGTAGAGAACAGGTATAGTCAGACGACCAGGTGGGCTTTAACAGTGACATGTCTCTTGGACTGTGGTGTTTCAAATGCAAAGCGAGTGTGGAGAATACCGCCCTTTCTGTCCGGCTGTCTTTCTGTCTGTGTGTCGGGAGCGTCTGCCGGTTTATCAATTAGTCTTACTAAAAGGGCTTGGCTATCAGTCTCAGCAGCAGGCCTGTAATACTTCTGTAAGTAATACAGACCAAATTTTCTTCTCTTGATTTAACTAGAAGTTGTGCAGGGTGAAGTCAATGGGTCTGTCGTCGGGGTTCTCGTCCTAACTGCTGTTGTTGAGTCGTTCTGTACAGGAAGACAAACGTTGAGTGAATCACAATCCTCAAGATGACTCACCTGACCTCCATCTGCTCCTACCCCCTTGTCGCTTCCCTTTCTGGAATCTGATTGGTTAGATAAAGCACAAAAGCACATTAGTATATGTATACGCTTTTTCAATGCTAATCATTTCTCTTTCCCTAGTTTCAGCCGAGCGCCTTCCAGTTGGTGTACAGGTTTTTAACTGCAGTTCTGCTCATATGATTAACATCACTACCAACACAGCATATCGACTCAAATCATCTGTTCATCTAGATCAGGGGTTCACAAAGTTTTGACAGCTGAGGGCCAATTAGGAACCCAACTTAACTTACATCTGTATGTCATTGCGGGCCGCCAGGAATGTTTCTGCGGGCCGCCATTGGCCCGCGGGCCGCACTTTGAGAACCAATGATCTAGATACATCAAGCTCAGTAACTGGACTAAACACCTCATGTAATGTTGATCAAAACCCGCCATGAATTCATCCCCTCATATTTTGATGCTTCTTACCAGGTTCTGACAACAGCTCTAAGAACGCTGAAGAACTGAATCGACCTCCTCAGGGTTAATCTTGGATGACAAAGTCAGTATTTATTTGGAGGGTTTGGAGGCTGTTCACGTCATCACAGTAATAGTCATATTCTAACAATACTTCATCACAGTAATAGTCATATTTTAACAGCATATCATCACAGTAATACATTTACATTATTTCATCATAGTAATATTCTAACAATACTTCATCACAGTAATAGTCATATTTTAACAGTATCACAGTAGTACATTTACATTATTTCATCATAGTAATATTCTAACAATACTTCATCGCGTAGTATTGACTAGTCATATTTGAACATTACATCTTGACTAGTGATAATGTTTTAATGTGCTTCCTTGCTGTTTTGAGGTGATGATGAATTGTGAGTCTGCACGTTCGGTGCCAATTCCGGTTCGAGAGCTCTCCTGGCTCATTCTGAGCAATCAGGGCATGTCTACCCTGACTAGTTTGGGCACGTCAATCACAGGCGCCGGAAATAAAACACCTAACAAGTGTGCGAAGATGTATGGGAGGAAGTGAGCAGAGAGGGAATGGACTCGTCTGCGTTATTTTTCAAAATGTTGATCTCTCCTTCCTGCTCTCACTCGATGTTTCCTGGCACCTTTAATATACCGTTTAAAGTTTATTGAACAGAAAAAGAGGCCATGGAAGGATCTCAAGGAAAATGAACAATATATCACTCCCTCAACATTATCCCTTCAGTCTTTTGAATATTGTCAAATCTTGCTTTTTATACTTTTTTACAAATGGCTTAGCTACACTGGTTTAGGTGATTTATTATTCAATTTTTTTTTTTTTTTTTGTTGCGTCAATAAAGTGCTAAACATGCTTACTCTGTTTAATTTATGCTGCTGTGCACTTATTGAATACCTAACTTTATAATCTATGTCACCTATCCCCTATGTTGAAATGTTATAGCCTACCCAGTCATTGCTTATATATAGGCTAGTTATAAAACATACAAGTCTTTCCAAGGACAAGATCTTTTAGCCCGTAAAAGTCGTGTAAAAACTATTCCGAAACCAATGTCCCATTAACCTCTCAAAACACATTGAGCTGGAGGCCTAGACTCAGGCTCACGTTAAAACAAGGGTCTTATTTGTACGAGACTGTTATGACTCATCACAAACTATCATTGAGTCCATCCAGAATGGACTCTTCTCCCGGGGGGGCAATTATACTGACACAGGGTGGCCTTAAAATGTTTGTTTTTTTTTCAGAAATGTACCCCGTCACAGGGAACACAATAAACTTTTCTTTTAAAGAAATGTAGCAGCCTTATGTGCCTTAAGCATAACTGATAAAAGTATCAAGTCTCGTACTATTGGTTCTTGTCAATCTATTATTTACCAAAGAATGGAAGAGTTTGGGTTCTTTTGCTTTTTTGACATCTTATCATAGCAGGCTGTTTTACATCCTACTGAGACCCAATGCATGGATCCCAGCAATGGAAATGTTTCATTGGAAATTGTGAAAACCCTAGAAGGATAAATGCATGACGTGTGGACGTGCTTGTTCCTAAAGGCCTCTTGAGGGGTTGACGAATGAAGACTGCTGCGTCTCAGGGATAAAGAGTACCGTCGACCGACACAATGGAGGCGATGTTACATTTGTAACACACACATGTAGCTTAATATAAAATATGCAGACACAGAACAAGGCATTTATATTCATGAATGTTGACTATATATTCGAACTCATTTAATCCCCCCCGATATCCAGGGAGCTAGGAGTAAGTAGGAGACTAGGTAGTTAGGAAGCCGTCATCCTCCTTATTTCCGATAGTGATAAAACCACCCACACACATACACATCAAGTACATATGGATGCACATGAACAGACTAAATGTACAAACACACAATGGTGTGTGTGGGTAGCATATATTTATATATATATATTTAAATATACACAATCAAACACAGCATATATTCTGTTTTTGCACATGTAGACATCTTTTTGCTCATGCTCTGTTGCACACTTTCATTCAGACAATACGATAAACATGCACACAATTAACACACGTCTCACCCAGCTGAATCTCTCTCTCTCTCTCTCTCTCTCTCTCTCTCTCTCTCTCACACACACGCGTACAAACTGCAGCGTCAAGATATTTTTCCATTAGCATAAAAACAATCACCAACTCCACACGCATCAATGAGAAATTATAGGAAGCTGCAAATTCAATAGTTTATCATCAGCAATAAAAACTGTTTAACATGAGAGACACGAAATAGAAGGAGGGGGGGGGGGGGGGAAGTGCCCACAACTACAGAAGAAGTTTATGCAAGCTTGGGTTACGTTGTTATATTAACTGTTCTGTTATATTATGTTATATTTAGTTTAATTGAATGTGATATGGTGTTTTGTACGGACTGTAGCCTACTGCCTCTACTAACTATCGTACTGACTTGACTTTACCCAACTGAATCCATCTTACTGGCTGTATCCCGACTCTCCTATTAACTTACTCTAATCTACCGACGTTCCTACTGACTCACTCTATCCTGCTGACTGGATGGATCCTGACTCTATTCTACTGACTGGATGGATCTATTCTACTAACTGGATGGATCCTGACTCTATTCTACTGACGTTGCTACTGACTGACTATCCTACTGACCTATAAAGACGTTACCTTCATCCTGTTCTTCCTCATGCGTTCCCAGGAACCTCCTTTTTTGTTTTCCTCTCCCATCATCTCCTTTCCCCTCCCCCCCCCCCCCCCCCCCCCCTCTCAGCCGGACATCTTAAGTATACTTTGATAGCAATTTACTGGCAATCACACCCATCCACACACACACCCATGACCCTTTAGGTAATCTTGAGACTGATGGGAGCACTTAACTCTGTTTACTAAAACACCCTGTCACATGGAGGAGAGAGGAGAGAGGAGAGTGAGAGGAACGATGAGAGAGAGAGGGGGAGAGAGAGGGGTGAGGGGCAGGAGAGGGGGAGGAGGAGAACAGAATAGTTGGCTTAGTTTTCGCTGTCACCAAACAGTAGAGATGAGGAGAGAGGAGCAGAGGAAGGAGGTGAGAGACGAGAGCAGAGAGAAATGTGTGTTGACTCCAGCTGGGAATTGCAATTCCTGTTAAATGATCTCTGGTTGTCTTGGCAACAGAGTGTGACCGACATGTGGTTCTGTGTGTGTGTGTGTGTGTGTGTGTGTGTGTGTGTGTGTGTGTGTGTGTGTGTGTGTGTGTGTGTGTGTGTGTGTGTGTGTGTGTGTGTCAGTTTCCGTTTTATTTTAGCTGCATATTGACAAACATCAGTGCACAATAAACATGTACGTTTCTTTGTTTGACAAATCGGTTTATTTCAAAATGAGGCAAACTACGAACAAGACCACTATTGTCCACTTATACGACATCACCACCAAGACAAGATGGCCACTAGCAACACTAGTACAATGAGAACCAACCAACGGCAGGACATGACACCACAGGTAGATAAAGTCTTTGAAGAGTGGGGGGGGGGGGTTGGATTGGTTGATTGACTGGCAACCAAATGACATCACAGGAAGAGGTGGGGCCACATAATGCAAACATATTATGCAATATGTTCTGGATTTAGAGTCGTAAAAACACAATTTAATTAAAAAGAAATACAGAAAATATTCTAAAAACAAAACTTGGAAACGTGTTCATGTTAACGGTATTCACAGCCAGCAGTTTATTGACTTTAAAAACAGGTGCTACAGATGCGAGTAGTACAACCCAGTCTACTACTGGTTATAATGGGCAACCAGTCTCCTACTGGTTGCACTTTGAGCTTACCAGTACAGCCAGTCTCATACTGGTGTAAACGAGGAGCTGCCCACTATAACAAGTCATCAACTGGTGGATACTGAGCTACCCGGTAAAAACACAGTCCTATGTGTAGTATTACTAGTATGATCTCTAGAACAACATGAACTTTCTTGTTTCTACTAACCCATCACGACAGACAGACAGACAGACAGACAGACAGACAGACAGACAGACAGACAGACAGACAGACAGACAGACAGACAGACAGACAGACAGACAGACAGACAGACAGACAGACAGACAGACAGACAGACAGACAGACAGACAGACAGACAGACAGACAGACAGACAGACAGACAGACAGACAGACAGACAGACAGACAGACAGACAGACAGACAGACAGACAGACAGACAGACAGACAGACAGACAGACAGACAGACAGACAGACAGACAGACAGACAGACAGACAGACAGACAGACAGACAGACAGACAGACAGACAGACAGACAGACAGACAGACAGACAGACAGACAGACAGACAGACAGACAGACAGACAGACAGACAGACAGACAGACAGACAGACAGACAGACAGACAGACAGACAGACAGACAGACAGACAGACAGACAGACAGACAGACAGACAGACAGACAGACAGACAGACAGACAGACAGACAGACAGACAGACAGACAGACAGACAGACAGACAGACAGACAGACAGACAGACAGACAGACAGACAGACAGACAGACAGACAGACAGACAGACAGACAGACAGACAGACAGACAGACAGACAGACAGACAGACAGACAGACAGACAGACAGACAGACAGACAGACAGACAGACAGACAGACAGACAGACAGACAGACAGACAGACAGACAGACAGACAGACAGACAGACAGACAGACAGACAGACAGACAGACAGACAGACAGACAGACAGACAGACAGACAGACAGACAGACAGACAGACAGACAGACAGACAGACAGACAGACAGACAGACAGACAGACAGACAGACAGACAGACAGACAGACAGACAGACAGACAGACAGACAGACAGACAGACAGACAGACAGACAGACAGACAGACAGACAGACAGACAGACAGACAGACAGACAGACAGACAGACAGACAGACAGACAGACAGACAGACAGACAGACAGACAGACAGACAGACAGACAGACAGACAGACAGACAGACAGACAGACAGACAGACAGACAGACAGACAGACAGACAGACAGACAGACAGACAGACAGACAGACAGACAGACAGACAGACAGACAGACAGACAGACAGACAGACAGACAGACAGACAGACAGACAGACAGACAGACAGACAGACAGACAGACAGACAGACAGACAGACAGACAGACAGACAGACAGACAGACAGACAGACAGACACAGACATGTTGTGCTCTATTATCAACTGGACAGATTTCAGCTAGCATTGAAGCTAGCTTTCAGTCTGTGGCCCAGTTCAGTGCAGACAGGTTCTTGGCTCAGTGGTCGTTGTCATGTTGTAGTCTCTTCTTCCAGACTTCAGCAAAGTTTGGGGAGAGGGAAGGAGGCTTTAGTCTAGTCTTGTGGCTCATTCTTCATTCTTAAAGTCGTCGTTGTCCAGCCTCGATATTGTTGTGGTCCAGTCTAATCGTTTGAATAAACCAATAAAGGGGAGGTTAGGAGGCTGGGGTTAAAGGGGAGGTTAGGTTTGGTTAAAGGAGAGGTTAGGAGGTTTGGTTAAAGGGGAGGTTAGGAGGTTTGGTTAAAGGGGAGGTTAGGAGGTTTGGTTAAAGGGGAGGTTAGGAGGTTTGGTTAAAGGGGAGGTTAGGAGGCTGGGGTTAAAGGGGAGGTTAGGAGGTTTGGTTAAAGGAGAGGTTAGGAGGTTTGGTTAAAGGGGAGGTTAGGAGGCTCGGTTAAAGGGGAGGTTAGGAGGTTTGGTTAAAGGGGAGGTTAGGAGGTTTGGTTAAAGGGGAGGTTAGGAGGTTTGGTTAAAGGGGAGGTTAGGAGGTTTGGTTAAAGGGGAGGTTAGGAGGTTTAGTTAAAGGGGAGGTTAGGAGGTTTGGTTAAAGGGGAGGTTAGGAGGTTTGGTTAAAGGGGAGGTTAGGAGGCTCGGTTAAAGGGGAGGTTAGGAGGTTTGGTTAAAGGGGAGGTTACGAGGTTTTTTAAAGGAGAGGTTAGGAGGTTTGGTTAAAGGGGAGGTTAGGAGGTTTAGTTAAAGGAGAGGGCCCTCATCGCATTCTGCTCAGTCGCACTCGGTTCTCTTTGTCCCTCCTCTTCAAGGAACTGATGTATTGTTTAAAGATAACTTCCTGCTCCTTCTTCCTGCTGAAGGCGTGGAAGCGGTGGTCTCCGCGGTAACGCACACAGAACTGCTTGAAGGTGGACCTGGAGGGAGGAAGAGATTTAACGCACCGACTGTTAGAACACTAACCAAATGAGTCAGTTAGTTAGTTGGTACTTACTTGCTGGTGATCTTAGCCTCCTCCAGAAGCAGTTTAAACTGGTCTTTGGCCTTCAGCAGTATCGTCTTCTTCTCCTTGTACTCCTCCTTGATCCGGCTCTTCACAAACTGATCGTATACCTACACACACACACACACACACACACACACACACACACA
>NC_079429.1:1722046-1729546 GCF_026213295.1 Gadus chalcogrammus
AGAGAGAGAGAGAGAGAGAGAGAGATAGAGACAGAGAGAGGGAGGGAGAGAGAGAGAGAGAGAGCGAGGGAGGGAGAGGGAGGGAGAGAGGGAGGGAGAGAGAGGGAGACAGAGAGACACACACAAACACAGACAGAGACAGACCGATAGAGAGAGATCATTAGTTCCTCAATGGAAGCACAACATTAAGGTCTAAAGTTTACATTCATTATTTAACGCCAAAGCAATTACGGGTTACCATGGAAACCCAGGTTGAACCGTGAGAATTATGGGAATTATGGGCACAGTTAGTTAGATACAGCAAAACACACACACCCTCCTACACACACTACAAACACGCACACGCCTAAGACACACACATGAACACATCACCAAACACACATTCCGAAACACAGTCAACACACTCCTGACACACACACACACACACACACACACACACACACACACACACACACACACACACACACACACACACACACACACACACACACACACACACACACACACACACACACACACACACACACACACACCAACGCTTAAGGGACAGTTTTTGTGGAGTGGGTGGGTCTGTCACAAAGGTTGCGTTTATCACTAATTAACTTTTAGACAGCAGCCGTTAAGCAGTGGTCGCTGGAAACCCAATCACACCGTCTCCACTCCACCTGGTCGCCTAGCAACCCTCTTTCTGGTCGCCTGGCATCCAACCATCTTGTTTATAGTGGTGGACATTGTGTATGTGTGTGTGTGTATATGTGTGTGAGTGTAGTTGATGGACACTGTACATGTGATAAATGCTTCAAACTCTCCAGACACCAACGCCTGGACAGAGAGACACAGCATTTCTCATCAGTTGTTTCCATGTTTAACGCGGTGGGGTGATAAATGTTGAAATGTATTCTCCAGGTATAAAGTGCTGGTTCAAAGCCAACGTCGTTGACAACAGAACCCCTCTGGTTTCTTCATCATTTCATCATCACCAGGTCGGACCAAACACGCATCTGTTCCGCTACGTTTGCTTCTAACCGGTCAAATCCTTCCATCTTTCCGCCCAAACGTCCCTACTGAGTCTGAGGCTCAGAGCATATTTGTTGTGCGACACAAAGAAGAACTGGATTCATACTGTTTGAACGGAGCTCACCACAAAGAGCCCTCATTTAGGGGCTGTACTTTTCCACCCATTTCAATTGATGAAAACAGGAATTTGCGTCTTTTTCCAACGCGGGAGAGTGCTTTTGGCTGGATGGAGGGGGGGGGCGAGGGCTGGAAGGGAGGGGAGAAGGCAGGAGGTGGAGGTGAAGAGGAGGGGATCGAGGGGAGGAGAGATGCAGGCGTGGAGTTGGAGGGCTTCAAGCGGTCTCATGAATGATTTCACATCCGCACACAACAGATTACAGTTTGTCTCGTTAGCCGTCAAGCTAACGAGTGCGTGCAGTGGGTGGGCCTTACTTTGCGGTGAGAGGTTGGTGAGCAGAGTGAAAGCGGAGGACTTCCTGGAGAGCAGAGAGACAGGAAGTGATGACATCACCTGGTGACCAGAACACAGTCTGTTACATCGTCGTGTAGGTGCGACGCCTCACATGTACCTCATTACCTGTGACATCATGATAGACCTCATAACCTCATAATCAGTCAGACAGACAGACAGACAGACAGACAGACAGACAGACAGACAGGCACGCAGGCGAACAGAATGACTGTTACCTGGAACAGTGGGCGGGGCCATCTGTCCTGGCTGATGAAATGACTAAGTCCCGCCTCTTTGTGGAGATGGACGGGGAATACAATCCGCTTTATAGGCCACGCCTCCCTCTCCGACCAGATGTTCTTCACAGGCGACACCTGCCTCTCAGGACACGCCTTCAACACAGGGCCCGCCTCCCGCTCAGGCCCCGCCCTCTTATCAGACCACGCCCCTTTATGCCACTGGAGTGGAGCCGCCAATTCCCTGAATGCTCCTCCTATAGGCAGAAGACAGACATTTAGACGGTTTTAATTAGCATGGTGTGAACAATATAACGAGCTAAGGCTTGATCACTCCACGTTCAAGCAGTAGTCTGGAGCGCTGAGGCACGAAGGCTGAGCCTGCTGCACTGTGGCCGATCTGAGCCAATCGCATTTTACTACATCATGAGAGGTATATTTCAAAGGTTCAATGATGAAGTGTTGGCTTGGTTGCATCACACTATTTCCAATTAACACAATAGCACTTAAGTAGGGTTCTCCTCCCGGTGTGAGCCGGAGCTACGGACATCCTGTCGCCCGTTGAGATCAGAAATAACGAGCTGACATTCATTCAGCGTACAACATGGCGGATTAGCAGCTTATCGCCCACACGCTAACACTGGCCTGATGGCAGACACTCGCTCGCTATTCGACACATCTCTCTCTCTCTCTCCCCTCTCCCTCTCTCCCTCTCCCTCTCTCTCTCTCCCTCTCTCTCTCTCTCTCTCTCAATTCAACATGACGGCCAGTATGGTTACACACACACACGCACACACACACACAGAGCTACATTTAAATTACGGAACTAAGCATCTTTCTGCAGACATCCCCGTTGGCATGGTTACCATTGCAGACAATCAGCCCAGAGAAGAATACATCTAATACCGAAACATAATGACCTTTAACCATACACCAAAACTTAACCATCTTACCTAATACCGACGTAGAACCAGCTATTACCTAAACTTAACCATCTTACCTAATACTGATGTTGAACCAGCTATTACCTAAACTTAACCATCTTACCCAATACTGACGTTGAACCATCTATTACCTCAACTTAACCATGTCTTACCCTCTACCCATACCTGACAACTCTAACCTAAGACTTAAATTAAACCAATTGGTGACTGATCTGACCCTTGTATCTTCTTCCTGAGGGGTGTTACCGAGCAATGCAGCCACTGGCGACAGAAGAGGGCGTGTCCTGTGGGTGTGTCTCCGGGGAGGGATCTGATTGGTCGGCTGGGGGAACACCGCTAAGTCCTCTGGGTAAATCCAACCGTCCACCAGCTGTACCGAGGTAAGCAAGTGTCACAAACATCACAGAATGTGGCACGGTCCACCAGAAACAACCGAACATGTTAACCTGCGGAGTTTGCGTAAGTAGCAACAAAATACAAATATAAAGGATGTTTTCGAATAATTTCCGGCGGTTCTAACCACAGTCAGACCAACGGGGTGTTCTGGGTGTACCTTCGGCCCGCTGCTCCTCCAGCAGACCTTGGGGGGAGGAGGAGGCACCGGAGGGAGGAGGAGAGAGGAGTGGTAGAGCGGAGGGAGGAGAGGAACCATCTCCCAGCCTGGAAGCTCCCACTGACAGGAAACAGTCAATTCTACATCAACCAATGGGAGGCCCGACGAAGCTAACTCTGACGATGGAGTTGAGGAAGAAGACAACCCAATCGTCCATTTCTAATGTTTCATATTTATTATTGTGAATGAACTCTGCATTTATTTAGCTTCTTTGAACTGTGGCCACTCACAGCGCATAGTGCTTTCTGAGCGTGTGTGTGTGTGTGTGTGTGTGTGTGTGTGTGTGTGTGTGTGTGTGTGTGTGTGTGTGTGTGTCTGTGTCTGTTACCCTGACGACGGACACCTCCGGGGGGGTCCAGTAAGGGGCTGGGTAGTAAAGTGGGCGGGGCCTGAGGTCGTACCACCCCCCACTGTGGCCGGGGAACCACAGGCAAGGGGGCGGGGCCTCGGATGGCAGCGCCAGTGGGGGCCAGGGGGCGGTAACCATGGCAACCGGCTGGTGACCTTTCAACCTGGAGACCGGAAGCATCATGACATCTTCACCTGAGAGAGAGAGAGAGAGAGAGAGAGAGAGAGAGAGAGAGAGAGAGCGGGAGAGGGAGAGAGAGAGAGAGAGAGAGAGAGAACGAGTCATGATGTGACAACTTTAACCTAAATTCTCCACTATTTGCATGGACGGTTTATTTTAGATATAGAAAATATTCAGTGAATGTTCATTCGCCTCATCCCTCTCATTTATAATAGATACACTCAGAGCGATGTGGAGAATGACAGACGGAAAGGAGAGAGACTGTGTGTGTGCGTGCGTGCGTGCGTGCGTGCGTGCGTGCGTGCGTGCGTGCGTGCGTGCTGCTAGTCAACCTGCTAGTCACACACCTGGCCAACTCACCTGTAGTACTTCAAACCTCAACCTGCTAGTCACACACCTGAATAGCTCACCTGTAGTACTTAAAACCTCAACCTGCTAGTCACACACCTGGCCAACTCACCTGTAGTACTTCAAACCTCAACCTGCTAGTCACACACCTGACCAACTCACCTGTAGTACTTCAAACCTCAACCTTCGAGTGACACATCTGAACAACTCACCTGGTTGACATCCCAATTAGGTGAAAGACTTAGTCTAACTTTTTGACAGACTTCATCGCTTGACAGACTTCATCTCTTCTGAAGACGGACAGACAGACAGGAAACAGACAGACACTGTCCATCCCTCTGCATTCTATGTCTCGTGATAAATTCTCTCTAAAATCGAAGTGTATGCATTAAAAACAAGAGAGGCGAGGCAACGAACATTCACAGAATATCTCTTGTACACAAAAATAAACCGAACATAAAAATAAAGCTGTGGAGGTTTTAGATTATAAATATCACATGAATCCACTTACAGTATGGATCAGTCTGTCAACATACACACTAATCCCCAGACAACTACCAAAGACACACGCATGGAATCATCTCTCTTCCTGTTTGTTGCCGCTGCAAAATCAGGAACTGTGCGTTTGCGTGTGCGTGTGTGTGTGTGTGTGTGTGTGTGCGTGTGTGTGTGTGTGAGGGGGGGGGGGGGGACAACAATCGTTGGGCCTACAAATGACAGCTTTGAAGCAAACCCACACACTGTGTCTCCAAAGTGTTTTCAAACCAATCCAATATTCACCGCAATCTTTCAAAGACATGATAGTTTACACCTTGTGTTCCTTAAACATATATAAGCTCGCCAACACTCCCGCTCGGATCTGTCAGTATTGTGTCATTATTTACACTCTACCCGACGGGTTTGGTATAAAGTCAATGTTTGTGGAAGCTGATAGAAGCTGTTCTCATCCATAATGTTTCAAACAGCCTTAGCTTGTGAGTGTGTGTGAGTTGCTTGTACATCGAAACTCATGTTAAAGTTTATATAAATGACGGTACGTCATCTAAATGATAATCTGTCGACATTAATTTGTGGAACTAAACAACCAAATTTAAGATTGAGAAACCACCGAAGCACCAAACTGTTCGCCAGAGAGCGAACAGCTGGTGGTAATGGGCGCTAATGGGAGGCCTACTGATAAATATTCAGCACCACTAATGACCTGCAGCTCTTCAGTCTGCCTGTAGGAGGCGCCTTCTCCCTGGGAACCACCTCACTAACCGGTTGAAATGTCCACAAATTGTCCTACTTATGGGCGTATTATTACAAACAAATTAAACAGATCTGAAATTAAACACATTCAATCCCAGAGAGCAAACAGCTATTGGGAGTTATTACGTTGTCACACGGTGACAGAAACAAACTGCCATGCAGACTGATTCCTGCTGTAGAATCAATAAAACAGCCACAATTCTGTTACCATAGTAACGTAGAAAAGCGTATCCCTAGTAGGCTAACCTATAACACAGCGTAACGTCAAATATAACAGACGGACAGGTGTTTGTAATAAAGACAGACAGACAGACAGACAGACAGACAGACAGACAGACAGACAGACAGACAGACAGACAGACAGACAGACAGACAGACAGACAGACGATGGATAGACCGACAGGCAGAAAGGTAGTCAGAAAGACAGCTATAGAGAGACAGGTAGACGGGCCGACAGGTAGATATATAGGTAGACAGACAGCTACAGGTAGACAGACCGAAAAGCAGACAGAAAGACAGGTAGTCAGACAGACACATACAGGTAGACTGACAGACAGACAGGTAGGTAGGTCGACAGACAGCTACAGGTAGACAGACGGACAGAGTTGTACAGAGTAGTCAGAAGTTCAGACAGGGATCCAGTCGGGTCCGCGGGACTCCACATCCTCCGGTGATGACCGCCGGTAAAGAGTTTGAGGGACGGCAGCATGAAACTCAATTCACAGCCTCGTTCACCTGTTGTCTTTCATGAGACAACGTGCGGTGTGGTCTGTCATAAATATTTTTTTTCATTTCATAACAACAAACACCGCAGACATACCACATAGGGTTCGGTTCGATATCTGCCGGGACCCGGTACCAGACACCCAGTAACCCGGGGACATGAGGTGTGAGCCCGGCAGCCGTTTGTGGCTCCCGCCGGTAGGACTAACGGCTTCATGACGTCCAATAAATAATGCAGGTCAACAGTACAGCGTCATTACATATAATAATATTAATCATGCATCACATCAAAACATCACCTACCCTCCGACCGCAGAGTTCGCTCTTCGCGGGGTTTAGCTGCGCGTGGAGTCGGTAAATACCGACAGCCGGTGAACGACCTCACGCCGTGTCACCGCGGCAGCGCGTGACAGTCGCGGAGGAGTGTGTGTGCGCGCGCGCGCGCGCTGTACACCTCTCAAAGCGAGCCTTCACGCGGTGTTTACGGTCACGGACACTGCCGCCATCATTCAATCTCTCTCGCGCTCCCCACTGGGGACACGTCACGCGCCTCTCATCACCATCCCAGTTGCACACCTATTAAGCTCCGGTAAATGGAGCTCGTGGAGAGTTCTAAAGTGCGGTTTCCCTGGATTACTCTCTCCCTCTCTCTCTCTACTTAAACCTCTGTCTCCCATTAGATATGTATTGCACATAGATATTTGAGTGTGTGTGTGTGTGTGTGTGTGTGTGTGTGTGTGTGTGTGTGTGTGTGTGTGTGTGTGTGTGTGTGTGTGTGTGTGTGTGTGTGTGTGTGTGTGTGCGTGTGCGTGTGAGAGAGGGCGAGAGAAAGAGAGAGAGAGAGAACAAGAGAACGTGATTAAAGTGTGTGTAAATCATTGAAAGGTCTCAGTGCGTATGTGCAGTCATGTCTGTGTTATGCATGGATATTAGAATATTAATAAGGTGTTTTGTTGACTTTCGGATTTATCTTCAAACACAAATATTGACATATCCCCTCTCCTCTCTCCGATACGATGCAATACTAATGGCAACATTGTGTGTTGTTGGTACCCATCCATCTCCATAGTCACAATGCACATATCAAGAGTTAAGTACCCCTTAGATACCTTTATTCTCCTTTAACCTGCTTTCTCTCTGGGTCTTCAGAGTGAACTTGGTTTTAAATCCTCACTTTGATGTTTTGCCTCTATTAAGAGGGGAGAGGGGGGAGAGAACAGAGTAGGAGAGGAGTGGGGGAGGGAGGAGGGGAGAAGAGGAGAGAGGGAGATAGAGGACGAGAGAGGAGAGAGAGTACCGAACAGATTGTTTGCATTAAGTCTCAAGTTCACCATGACAAGAACTTTGCAACCATGACAGTTCTGGCACAGTGACAATGGTTCAAATAG
>NC_079429.1:1734546-1754546 GCF_026213295.1 Gadus chalcogrammus
CACAGAAAAACCCATTTTTGGAATTGAAGAAAGCCTCAAATGTAATTCAAACTAGAACCAATGGAACTCTCTTTGTAAGAACGACCGTGAAGAACTAGATATTGAAAACCGAGAGACATGGTCTGATCGGTGTAAAAAATAAGAATAGGGAATTTATAATAAAAAATAACTAACCCCCCTTATTTCCCCCTAACTATAGTTGAACTAAAGTAGATTGCAGGACCTTCAAATTAAAAACTTCTGTCACCCTGGTGGGAAGGATGTTAAAAAAAACGTTTAGAAATATATGGATTTTAGGAAAGCTTTAGACTCCATATGGCACACAAATCTTGAGATTACTGTAGAGTGGTACAGGCGGGAAAGCTTATGATTTTATTAAAACAATGAATAATAATGTGCAATTCAAATTGCACATTAAAACATAGAACCAGCTACTAAAGTGTTGTGGTGTGAAAGAGGGCTTCAATATAAGACCGGCCCTTTCAATACACTACAATAGATAGAGGAAGAAAAACCCATATATAATTCTTTTGTTACTTGGCAGACGCAGGTAAAATGATTTGCTAATTAACTTTCTGTTCTCTGCCTCAAAGGAGGGTCTAAAATATAGCCTAGATCCTTTTGGAAGACACATTTTGATATTTCAAAATGGATATAATTATCAGCCACATAAATACACACTAGGAAATACAGAAATTGAACACAAATGTTAAATAAACATATTTGGGTTCTACAGGACATTTTGGCGCAGTTGCAAATTAATCTAAAGAGATGGTTAGAGGGGAGGCTAAGGTAAAGGGGAGGGGTTAAGGTTTGGTTAGAGGAGGGAGGTTATGGTAGAGGAGAGGAGAGAGGTTAAGGTAGAGGAGAGGGAGGTTAAGGTAGAGGAGAGGGAGGTTAAGGTAGAGGAGAGGGAGGTTATGGTAGAGGAGAGGAGGGAGGTTAAGGTAGAGGAGAGGAGGGAGGTTAAGGTAGAGGAGAGGGGGAGGTTAAGGTAGAGGAGAGGAGGGAGGTTAAGGTAGAGGAGAGGAGGGAGGTTAAGGTAGAGGAGAGGGAGGTTAAGGTAGAGGAGAGGGAGGTTAAGGTAGAGGAAGAGGAGGGAGGTTATGGTAGAGGAGAGGAGGGAGGTTATGGTAGAGGAGAGGAGGGAGGTTAAGGTAGAGGAGAGGGAGGTTAAGGTAGAGGAGAGAGAGGTAGAGGAGAGGGAGGTTAAGGTAGAGGAGAGGGAGGTTAAGGTAGAGGAGAGGGAGGTTAAGGTAGAGGAGAGGGAGGTTATGGTAGAGCAGAGGAGGGAGGTTAAGGTAGAGGAGAGGAGGGAGGTTAAGGTAGAGGAGAGGGAGGTTAAGGTAGAGGAGAGGGAGGTTAAGGTAGAGGAGAGGGAGGTTAAGGTAGAGGAGAGGAGGGAGGTTAAGGTAGAGGAGAGGAGGGAGGTTAAGGTAGAGGAGAGGAGGGAGGTTAAGGTAGAGGAGAGGAGGGAGGTTAAGGTAGAGGAGAGGAGGGAGGTTAAGGTAGAGGAGAGGGAGGTAAGATAGAGGAGAGGGAGGTTAAGGTAGAGGAGAGGGAGGTTAAGGTAGAGGAGAGGGAGGTTAAGGTAGAGGGAGGTTATGGTAGAGGAGAGGAGGGAGGTTAAGGTAGAGGAGAGCGAGGTTAAGGTAGAGGAGAGCGAGGTTAAGGTAGAGGAGAGGAGGGAGGTTAAGGTAGAGGAGAGGAGGGAGGTTAAGTTAGAGGAGAGGGAGGTTAAGGTAGAGGAGAGGAGGGAGGTTAAGGTAGAGGAGAGGGAGGTTAAGGTAGAGGAGAGGGAGGTTAAGGTAGAGGAGAGGGAGGTTAAGGTAGAGGAGAGGGAGGTTAAGGTAGAGGAGAGGGAGGTTATGATAGAGGAGAGGGAGGTTAGGTAGAGGAAGAGAGAGGTTAAGGTAGAGGAGAGGGAGGTTAAGGTAGGAGGAGAGAGTGGTTAAGGTAGAGGAGAGGAGGGAGGTTAAGGTAGAGGAGAGGGAGGTTAAGGTAGAGGAGAGGGAGGTTAAGGTAGGAGGAGAGAGTGGTTAAGGTAGAGGAGAGGAGGGAGGTTAAGGTAGAGGAGAGGAGGGAGGTTAAGGTAGAGGAGAGGGAGGTTAAGGTAGAGGAGAGGGAGGTTAAGGTAGAGGAGAGGGAGGTTAAGGTAGAGGAGAGGGAGGTTATGGTAGAGGAGAGGAGGGAGGTTAAGGTAGAGGAGAGGAGGGAGGTTAAGGTAGAGGAGAGGGAGGTTAAGGTAGAGGAGAGGGAGGTTAAGGTAGAGGAGAGGGAGGTTAAGGTAGAGGAGAGGAGGGAGGTTAAGGTAGAGGAGAGGAGGGAGGTTAAGGTAGAGGAGAGGAGGGAGGTTAAGGTAGAGGAGAGGAGGGAGGTAAGGTAGAGGAGAGGAGGGAGGTTAAGGTAGAGGAGAGGAGGGAGGTTAAGGTAGAGGAGAGGAGGGAGGTTAAGGTAGAGGAGAGGGGGAGGTTAAGGTAGAGGAGAGGAGGGAGGTTAAGGTAGAGGAGAGGAGGGAGGTTAAGGTAGAGGAGAGGGAGGTTAAGGTAGAGGAGAGGGAGGTTAAGGTAGAGGAGAGGAGGGAGGTTATGGTAGAGGAGAGGAGGGAGGTTATGGTAGAGGAGAGGAGGGAGGTTAAGATAGAGGAGAGGGAGGTTAAGGTAGAGGAGAGGGAGGTAGAGGAGAGGGAGGTTAAGGTAGAGGAGAGGGAGGTTAAGGTAGAGGAGAGGGAGGTTAAGGTAGAGGAGAGGGAGGTTATGGTAGAGCAGAGGAGGGAGGTTAAGGTAGAGGAGAGGAGGGAGGTTAAGGTAGAGGAGAGGGAGGTTAAGGTAGAGGAGAGGGAGGTTAAGGTAGAGGAGAGGGAGGTTAAGGTAGAGGAGAGGAGGGAGGTTAAGGTAGAGGAGAGGAGGGAGGTTAAGGTAGAGGAGAGGAGGGAGGTTAAGGTAGAGGAGAGGAGGGAGGTTAAGGTAGAGGAGAGGAGGGAGGTTAAGGTAGAGGAGAGGGAGGTTAAGATAGAGGAGAGGGAGGTTAAGGTAGAGGAGAGGGAGGTTAAGGTAGAGGAGAGGGAGGTTAAGGTAGAGGGAGGTTATGGTAGAGGAGAGGAGGGAGGTTAAGGTAGAGGAGAGCGAGGTTAAGGTAGAGGAGAGCGAGGTTAAGGTAGAGGAGAGGAGGGAGGTTAAGGTAGAGGAGAGGGAGGTTAAGGTAGAGGAGAGGGAGGTTAAGGTAGAGGAGAGGGAGGTTAAGGTAGAGGAGAGGGAGGTTAAGGTAGAGGAGAGGGAGGTTATGATAGAGGAGAGGGAGGTTAAGGTAGAGGAGAGAGAGGTTAAGGTAGAGGAGAGGGAGGTTAAGGTAGGAGGAGAGAGAGTGGTTAAGGTAGAGGAGAGGAGGGAGGTTAAGGTAGAGGAGAGGGAGGTTAAGGTAGAGGAGAGGGAGGTTAAGGTAGGAGGAGAGAGTGGTTAAGGTAGAGGAGAGGAGGGAGGTTAAGGTAGAGGAGAGGAGGGAGGTTAAGGTAGAGGAGAGGGAGGTTAAGGTAGAGGAGAGGGAGGTTAAGGTAGAGGAGAGGGAGGTTAAGGTAGAGGAGAGGGAGGTTATGGTAGAGGAGAGGAGGGAGGTTAAGGTAGAGGAGAGGAGGGAGGTTAAGGTAGAGGAGAGGGAGGTTAAGGTAGAGGAGAGGGAGGTTAAGGTAGAGGAGAGGGAGGTTAAGGTAGAGGAGAGGAGGGAGGTTAAGGTAGAGGAGAGGAGGGAGGTTAAGGTAGAGGAGAGGAGGGAGGTTAAGTAGAGGAGAGGAGGGAGGTTAAGGTAGAGGAGAGGAGGGAGGTTAAGGTAGAGGAGAGGGAGGTTAAGATAGAGGAGAGGGAGGTTAAGGTAGAGGAGAGGGAGGTTAAGGTAGAGGAGAGGGAGGTTAAGGTAGAGGAGAGGGAGGTTATGGTAGAGGAGAGGAGGGAGGTTAAGGTAGAGGAGAGCGAGGTTAAGGTAGAGGAGAGCGAGGTTAAGGTAGAGGAGAGGAGGGAGGTTAAGGTAGAGGAGAGGAGGGAGGTTAAGTTAGAGGAGAGGGAGGTTAAGGTAGAGGAGAGGGAGGTTAAGGTAGAGGAGAGGAGGGAGGTTAAGGTAGAGGAGAGGGAGGTTAAGGTAGAGGAGAGGGAGGTTAAGATAGAGGAGAGGGAGGTTAAGGTAGAGGAGAGGGAGGTTAAGGTAGAGGAGAGGGAGGTTATGATAGAGGAGAGGGAGGTTAAGGTAGAGGAGAGGGAGGTTAAGGTAGAGGAGAGGGAGGTTAAGGTAGGAGGAGAGAGTGGTTAAGGTAGAGGAGAGGAGGGAGGTTAAGGTAGAGGAGAGGGAGGTTAAGGTAGAGGAGAGGGAGGTTAAGGTAGGAGGAGAGAGTGGTTAAGGTAGAGGAGAGGGAGGTTAAGGTAGAGGAGAGGAGGGAGGTTAAGGTAGAGGAGAGGGAGGTTAAGGTAGAGGAGAGGGAGGTTAAGGTAGAGGAGAGGGAGGTTAAGGTAGAGGAGAGGGAGGTTAAGGTAGAGGAGAGGGAGGTTGAGGTAGAGGAGAGGGAGGTTAAGGTAGAGGAGAGGGAGGTTAAGGTAGAGGGGGGTGTTAAGGTTAGTTGAGCGTAGATGGGAAGGTGGAGGTTAAGGGAGAGGGGAGGTTAAGGTAGAGGAGAGGGAGGTTAAGGTAGAGGAGAGGGAGGTTAAGGTAGAGGGGGGGTGTTAAGGTTAGTTGAGCGTAGATGGGAAGGTGGAGGTTAAGGGAGAGGGGAGGTTAAGGTAGAGAATATTGTATTATGTAACATGCATTAGTAAACTCATGGTGGTTAGGGTTACTTGACAGTGCAAAATACTGACTCAGGAAACTGCATTAAACATGATTTTTTTATAGGGTTTTTATTATAGAAACACCATTAGTACAAATTGTAAAAAGCGTTTGCACAACATCTTGGGTTTTTGAGTCCAATGTCCAACCCAATACAAAAGCACAGCATTACATCGTGAAACCAGCCCATTCCTCAACCAACTCGCCCTAACTCTGTCCCTAACACTGAACCCAAACACCTTGAAGGAAAACCTTTGGCAGTGGGGAGGAAAAAGAACCTTAATGGAACACATTAGGAGGAATCCTTATGTGACAGATGATGACAAAGTAAAGTTCTGTGGATGTAGGGGATGATCCACAGTCCAGCGATGAATCCCCAGTAAAGCGATGACTTCAGCTGCGATGAGGCGCTGTTTATTTGTCACTCTGAAATGCAAATTATTCACAGAATGACAACTCAAAACCTGCATTGTAGTCTCAGGTAATCAATATGTTATAACAACTGAAGTAATTTAACAAAACTACGAAGCAGAGGGCCTTTTAGTTAATCTTCCGCCATGGACTACTGACCTGAAGGACTTTGCCGTCTAAGGTTACAGCTCAGGTGTGTGCCACAGCATTTCAGCAGCTGATAAAGGACAACATGGATTATTCTCATTCATAAACCTAGCACACTTTTATCCAAAGCCTTGCAGTGGATTCAGATGAACGTCATCACATGTAGTCAGACAACTTGGGGAGGTTCGCAGAACCCATGTCTGATGGTTAATACAGTTTCCACGAACTTACCAGTAATGCTCGTTGGCAGGTAGAACCATGGTCTTCCTCCAGGTGCAATGTCCCCCCCATCAGCTGTTCAGCCCAGGACTCCTGGTCTGGTAAACGTAGCAGCACTGCCTGGAGTGGTAAAGAGAATGAATATTTTTTTTTTATTCATTCAACCTTTCTCTTGCATATCAGCCGTGTCAAATGCCAAGCATCTCAGTTACCGAGATTAGTTAGAACCCTAAAAAGCCAATTGAGCATACTTCTGGTCGTCACATGATCTAGAACACACTGTTGACTGACCGCTAGCCTTTACCTTCCAAAGACCGTCACATGGTTGTCCTCCAAGTCACCCCTGGAGAGCCATCTGCGTCCTCTGATCACAATCAGGCTGTGAACAAAAACCGTCATGAATTAGTACTTATGTGAGAAAGCGAAGATTCTGCAGCCTCCACATATAGAGCAAAATAGAGTCTTAATAAATCCTATTCACTCAGAGCTCCATTAAACCAGGCAAGGTTTTCTCAAAATTAATTTAATCAAAAGGGCCGTCTTCAGGTACAGATTTAGGACTAGTTGAGTGGCTAGTGTAGCAGTAGTATTCAACTTTGGTGGCAGTGAGAGTGGTAATCACTTAAGAGACGCGTGTCATTACCCGCACTAGGGACAGCGTTCACCAGCCCAGTCCTCCAACACAGCTCCGCCACGGCTCTGGAAAACAAACAGCATTGGTTACGCCTCAACATCTGGTAACCAGCAGGGGAAGTTTGTCTGGTAACAGCATTATTTAGTCTGGTAACAAACATCACACTAGTTTTTATGAACGTAATATTAACCTTAAAGTTGGGCTTCCCTCACCCCAACAGGAACATCCTTCGTCAGGCCGGACCCCCAGCCCGGCGCCATCAGCTCCATCAGCTCCATCAGCTCTCCTGCTCCAACAGCTCCCCTGCACCATCAGCTCCATCAGCTCCCCGGTCTGCCATCAAACAGCGGTAGTTCAGTCCATCATCTGGTAACTAACCCGTGGATGTAATCCTTTCACCCGTACATTTGTAAAGGGGAAGCAAATATCGCAATTCCTCAAGTTTACAAGTTGACCTAGAGAAAATGTGTATACTATAGTACTAGTATTAGTGGCAGCACAAATAGCCAATACGACCCAAAATGTTACCGCAAATAACATCTTGGTAAAATGCACAGAATGAAAAACGAAAAAATTATAATCACTACAACCTCTGGGCGACTCAGAACAGCTCGGTGATGATACCCGTGAGTAACCTGCTGGTTCCCGGCCTCTGGTCCACCCTGCTGCCTCATGGTTCATCCAGGGGATCCTATCAAGAAAGACGGCATCTTTATAATGCATGTTCACACAGCTGTCTTGTACGATCTGAATGTGTAATTAAATCCCGGGGAATACTACGTGCCATGATTAGGCTTTATTTATTAACTAGAGAATCAAGCACAACCACATCCAATAGAAATTAACTCAATAATTAATGATGCATGCTTTTTGGTTTATGAATTAGCATGCCAACATTGTATACTTGCTTTAATTTTAAGAGTTCCAGTAGAGACTACATAAAGACCAGGTATTCAGGGCAAGCAATGAAACTAAAGTCCACTGACCTCACTGCTATGGAGTCCTTCAGCCAGTGGTGATACGGGGGGGGGGGGGTGATGGACCTGGATGTGGAGGCAGAACAAACTACAGTTACAAGCTCAGCTCTGTACCGTTCTTTGGTTGATATTACTTTAACATGTGGCACATGGATCCATTATTTTAGCTGTTGAACTTTCAGATAAGTACTACTACTAGCCGCCATAAGTATAGTGTAAAGTAATTCCTCACTAATTGATTTTGTTTACAGCACAATCACAGCACAGGAATTTAGAACACTAGCAGCATCAATGGAAATATGATAGCAAAATGGTACTTAGCCATATTCAGCTGCTGGGTTGCTGTAGATCCAAGGAGCCATGGGGCCGAAACACCAAATGGCCTCAAATGGAAATGTCGCAGCCTTCAACTTTATCCTCTTATACGCAACGATAAAATGTGCACGCAAGAACGCAGTTGTAGAGTGCGATTATCGACGCGGTTTTTTGGCGTAATTACTTCAAGGAAAATTGGCAATCTTACATTTCAATATTACATGATGTCTAAAGCACAAGAAATTCTAATACTCTGGATGTTACTGATTTTAATCGCTATTTGGTGACGAGGTTACGCAAATGCCGATCTTGCGACGTGCAGTACTGCAGCATTAGAGATTCAAAAACTGCCAAACCCATAATTCTAAAACTCATCTACCTGATTTACAGCGCTACAGAATTTACATGCTCCGTTTTGTTCCGATGCCTTATCGCCACTTTCTTGCCATTACCAAAATATTGCATCCACATTGCATGAAGGATGTCTTATTGATCTGGGTGTAGTCTGAGTGACCAGATGCATGCTTGTATACGGTGCTGTCTGAAGTCTACAGTTTTATAGAGGTGCCCCCTCAGATGAAACAGTGTTCAGGAGATTGTCATAACAGGAGCTACACAAACTGGAAGATCCGTCCAGACCGTGACAGGGACTCCCCAAGGAGAAGTACCAAGAATAGGATCTGAGGGCTCTTCTTCCTCAGCCACTATAATACAACCTCGCTCTTACAGGAGAGAACATTGAACCCACTTCAAAGTTTCTCTTCATAACTCTTGAAGCCACAGCGAGGGATTCTTTACCACCTCATTTGACGAGCATATACTGCTGCTTGAAGAGGACCATAGTTGCGATGTTTCCAAGACTGTTTCTAATTCAAGGGACATGGCTCCGGGTCCAATAAATGACGGTTCTAGAAAGACTCATTTCTGCACGGGAGGACAGAAGATGTACTCCACAGGGCTTGCCAGCCATCCATCAAGTGGGGGTTAAGAAGCCCAGCCACGCAGCACTGTCAAACTTGAATAGTTTACATTTCCTGGTTCCTTTTCCAACTTGTCAGATTCTGTCCAGTCGTTATGCCATTAGTCCATCATCCACTGTACCATTAGTCCATCATCCATTGTACCAAGAATCCATTGTTCGCATAATTCAGTCGCACTGATATCCAATCTGCTTGACACTCGAGCAATCCCACCCAGTGGGTGGGAGATGGAATTAAAAGCCAGAACGTGTGCCTGATCAAACCGCTTCGTTACCATGGTGGATTGAGGCCATACACACAAGTCATCCAGAAACGTCAGAATAAAAAGATTCAGACGTTTTCAATGCAGTACCGCTGGTCTGTATCTGAAAATAGAGAAGAGGTGGTGGAGGGGTTAGCGTGTCCCTGGGGGCCGTGGGGTCTGGAGCCTTGTGCCCCTGGTAGGTCCTCCCATGGCAGAGTGTCCCCAGGTGAGGGGCCAGACTGAGAATGGTTCACAAAGACCGTTAATATAAACAGGTGAGGGGAGGAGAGGTCCTGCCCGGAGGAAGCCTGGGGCCCCCCCGTCTGGAGCCAGGCCCAGACGGAGGGCTCGGCGGCGAGAGCCCGGGTTTGATACAGAGGGCACAGGCACAACCTGAAAAAGCAACGTGGCACCCCACCTCTGCGTCCTGTTGGCCCACCACCTGCAGGACATGACCCGCTGGGGTCGGGGCACTGGCAGTAAAGGTCAGGGGTCGTGACAGGTCAGGGGTCGCAACAGACCGGACCCATGTTCTCCTAAAGCGAGAGCTGTGCCTGCCGAGTCGGCAACAAGTCCGCTTCTTTCCTGTCGGCCTCAGTCGGGGCTGCGCTTGGTCACCAATCCTTTTTGTGATATACATGAGGCCATGACCCGCAGCAGGAAATCAGTCGATTGCCTACTCCGTGTAGGAAATGAATCTACAGCCCAAGTTTAGGTGTTCAAGTACCTTGGGGTCTTGTTTGCCAGTGAGGGTACGATCGAGCGTGGAATTGGCTGTAAAATCTGAGCAGCGGGGTGGTTTTGCGTTCGCTTTACCGCACCGTTGTGACGCAGGCCAATGAGCTCTTTGCTGGCTCAGATTCAGCAAACCTTTCTCAGGCATCACTGCAAAGTCATTTGTGGCAATGGCAGTTGGGTCCCCTCCAATCAGAACCCATCCTGGTAAGATCCCATCAAGCGCCCTTTCTGAACTGCAATGGTGCACAACTTCCACTGGGGAGGTTGAGCCACCGTAGGGCTTCCAGAAGTACGGAGAGGAAGGTTGAACTGTGCTCCATGGTTCTCTGACGCAAGGCCAAGGTTGTGTTCCAGTTGCCCAGGGGAAGAGCCCGCACACCTTGCCCCTGGCATTTCACCTCAGGGGAAACCCCGACACCATCTTGAAGGACATTCCAATTCATGTAACTGACATTGCGACAGCCTCTTAAACACTTGGTCCCTTCTGAGGGGGCACGCCTACAGAACTGTAGACTTCAGACTGCACAGCACCCTAGCATGCTTCTCTGGTCACTCAGACCGACCCCCTATCAGTAAGACAACACACGTGTGATGGAGATGCATTGTACAGGAAAGTAGTAGAAAAGTGGGAAGAAAAGAGATCGGAACACAACCCTGGAGTATGTCTTTAATATGTACATGAACCTATACTTCTAACGACAAAGCATTCATTACTTCTTCAAACTAAACACTGAATTAGCCCATGTACCAACAAGAATCCTTACTAATTAAATCAACATACACCCGATAGGTGTATGTTGACTTAATTAGTAAGGATTTTTGTTTTGTTGAGGTGGATAGGTGACCTGATAGGGAGACCTATCCACCTCAACCAACCACTAGGCCAAAATGATGGCCCAGTACAAAAGGGAAAAATAAAAAAGACTTACAGTTCGCAGTTTCTTCTTCATGGCTCAATTGTGATACTCACAGAATAGCAGTTTGTTCTTTGTGACCTGGGAAGCAGTGAAAAGATTGTTTTAGAGCTCAAATGAACCACTGCAGAACTAGTGGAATTGAAAAATGCAAGTGTTTTAATTAGAGTATAATCCAATGAAAGAATATAGTTTGAAAGTTTTCCCATTTATCTACAAAGCCCAATTACCCAATCTTACTTCCATATTAATAAACTATACAAAAGTTATGTTTCACATACAAGTTTGTGCAACTGTCGCTCTGCCATCTAAAGACACGGGCATTGTATGACTTAATCTCCCAGACTTTTGTATGCTTTTTATGATACCGTCCATTTTAAAGTTTGAATGAGGTCGAGCTTCAATTCCATGAGTTTCTACAACCACTGTCCTAAAGAGCGCTGCTCGTGACAGATTGGGAGATGTTAAAATAACATTAGAATGCATCATTTTCATGCTAGCAGGCATGCAAATCAATGAGGGAATATTATTTGTATCAACCAACATATACTTTTCAATCAATTGAGTCAGGAATAGAATATTAACAGATTCAAATATGTTAATTCAAATACTGAAAGAAAATCCTTCAGATCAAGGGATTAACCAAAACATGATTTTTCCAAGGCATCAGGCTCTGAACACTTCTCAAAACAGCCCGGCTCATGGACAGAGTAACTAGATATAATAGGCCTATGACCACATAAAATAACTAAAGGATAAACAGTTTAGACCAGTTACATCCAGACCTAAAATTGTTTTACTCAAGTAATCCCAGTAGCAAAACACACCCTACTCACAGCCGGTCCAGATAGGCCCAGTCAGTTTTACTTCGAAAAGTGTTCGTAACCATTGCGGTTAACCTGGAAAAAAAGGTTTGTCATTAATCACTCATAACCGTTCGCCTAGAAATGCCAACAACGTTCTGGATTAATTTGTAAAACAATGTCAAGCTTACCGTATCTTGTAGACGGCGACGTCTGAACGGTGGAGGGAAACGACCCTGTTTGGATCACTGCGCTTAACCAAACACAGCGCGAGCCGCACCAGGTGAACTCATTAGATCGGGGGACCTAATTAACAAAACCACGTGCATGTGCAGCCCCTCGCGTTGCCATGGTTACAGTGAGATATTCAATTTCACCTATAGACCAGCAAAAAACAAGCCAGGCAATGGCACTCAAATGCAAAGGATAAGTATCATGATACTATTGAGTCTGCTGATTTAGATATTTAACATGATGCAATAGGCTGCTCAGATTGGATGGGGAATTAAAAATGTGGGCAACATGTCTATGTAATTTCTAAGAAGTGTCTGCGAATCAAACATCAGCTTTGACTTAAAAATGTATAGGCCTACTCGAACTGGAACACGAATTAGTGACCTGATATATAATAAATACAAGAACAAAAATGGAATATGAACACAAATATAGTGGCTCCTTAGAGAGAAAAACATTAAAACAACGTACTAAACCATGCACACAAAATTCGTAACGAACTGTTTAGATGTTTCCACATATGGTCATTTAAATGGCAGTGACTAGATGCATGCTCTAGAAATCCCCTGTCCTTCTAAAGTGCAGCTTTCCAATTAGCGTATCCCGTCTTTGAAAATACCACATCTCTGGGGAAGGGGGAGCAGAAGCATGCGTCTAGATTTGTTAGGTATTCCGTCCACGGCCGTGATCGATACCAGCTCGGATTCAACCAACGGGACGTCAGTGCTTTGGTTTGGGGGGGTTAGTGGTTTTCAGCAGCAGAAGCTGCCCTGCTGACTGCACTGTGTTGGTGCATAGTGGGCCCGTTCATCTTCCCGAAGGCACCGGCTCGAGGCTTTACGGCGCAAAATAAAGTTGATCGTTTGGGCAGTCGGCAGACCAGAGGAAAGATTTGGGTGGGCATTGCCCAATGCCCCTGCCCACTTTTAGTCCGGCCCCGGTCCGTCATCTAATCTAGACTTCATGGTAGTGAAATGATGGGTTCATCATCAGACCAGTGTGGGGTCGGTCCATCTTCTAACCAAGACTTTACGGCAGTGAAATGTGTTGGGTGACAGTGGCGAAGCTAGACCTCTTTTGGGTGGGCAAAAGAGGCCATTCAGCCCAACCAGGTTATCATTAAACAAAAACGATTCAAACACTGGCAATCAATAACAGTTTTAAGTTAATTAGAATCCATATCGGACACTAAGTCGACAGCGGCAAAATAAGTCTACTGTAACCATTACAAATCCGTGACAGTGTGCTGGCTCAGTGGACACACCTGTGCCTTAGAGAAAGGCCTTCAGACACCCGCTACCCAGAGAAGACAGGTTGCCAGTAGGCCTACGTTCGGACAGAGCCTCACTTAATCCTGCAAGAGATCATCGAATAAGAGATCATTTCTTTCTTCACGTAAAAATAATATCAATACAGAATACTACCCTGCTGTAGCCTGTAAGATACTTTGATACATTATAAACATTGTTCGGATTCATACTATATGAGAATCCATTTGACTGGCAACTCATTATTAAGTCATAATGTATTCGTTGTCAATGTTGTTCATTTTGTATTATCATTAGTGTATCTGTAACTATTTGTTTTTGTTTTGTTATTTGTCAAATGCTTTGGTAATAGTGTTTCATCATCCATGCCAATAAAGCTAATTAAATTTAAATGAAAAGAGTCAGAGACAGATAGTGAGAGAAAGAAAGACAGAGAAGAGGAGAGTAGTGAAACAGCATACTGTGTCGCAGTGTGTCAGTGTATTAAAACAGTGTTTTGGTGTGTGTGTGTGTGTGTGTGTGTGTGTGTGTGTGTGTGTGTGTGTGTGTGTGTGTGTGTGTGTGTGTGTGTGTGTGTGTGTGTGTGTGCGTGCGTGTGTGTAGCCAGTAATTGAAAACATCCATCTTTTGAGGAAAACACACGTGCACGACATGAAAGTTAAGAGGAGCAAGGATAGGCTACTAGAGAGAAAGAGATAGGGGGAGGCCGCGAGAGGCGGAGAGTACATAAGGAGAAAGAGGGGGTGAGAGAAGTCAGAGAATTACATGGAGTGAGGGAGTGACGCAGAGACTACAGAGAGGCTTAGGGCGAGAGAGGACAGAGACTTGCTGTGAGAGCGAGAGGCAGCGAGACTATAGCGAGAGGGTGAGTAAGAGGAAGATAGACCGACTTGGTGAGGCGGAGAGACTCAGACAACAGAGACGCCACAGTGCCACCTACTGGTCACCGAGGCAAAGCATAACATTACAAACACTGGCGTTAACCTGGTGGTCAGCGCGGGTCTGTCCGTATGGACTGTGGTCTTGCCAAACACAGGTTTTGTAGCACACTTTGTTTGATTAACAGGCCAGAGCAATTCAACCATTCCCCCACATTGGATGTAGACTGTTTATCCCTATGGATCTATTAGTACTGTCCTCATGAACTATTTTACTAAGTATTAGCCAACATAGAAGAATGCACATCAAAACGTTTATTGAATGCTCATTGCTTCCAAAAACACACACAAAACAATTCAATCATTATATGATGTCTCACAAATGTTACACTCTGTAAATTCTACACGTAGAAAACTATAAAGATCTTGACAACACAACCACAAGGTAATGCCCTTTGAATGGTCCTTCTTTGGAGCATGTGTCATACTAATTACAAAGCATGTTCTTTGGCTTGACTGGTTACAGAAACACGAGTTCAGTCGTATGGTCGTTCAGAAGCGTATGTTTTACATCCCTGGACATCGCTGAGGATGACTTCAGTCCCTTTAATCTGGTTCAACATCTGGATGTGCGTACACAGTGAACTGATTCAATATCTGGATCAGCCAACTGGTTAAGCATCTGGAAGTGAACTGGTTCAATGTCTGAATATGTACACAGTGGACCTGTTCAACATCTGGATCGGCAAACTGGTTTAACACCTGGATGTTTTGACAGTTTAATGATTCTGCATCGAAATGGAAGGATATATTTGATCATCAAGATTAAATCTAGAAAAATAAATTCTTCAATTGAAAATCCGAAATAAAGTCTGCAGTAACAGCCTTATTTACAATTATGTATACAATTACAAAAACTAGAAACACTTTTTTATGCCCGGTGGAATAAAATTGATTCAAATAATATTGATTGTATACAATTTGTGTCAGGTATGTGACATGATACCAGCTTGGTACTACGCTAAGTAGTACAAGTCTACCAGCTAGTTATTATGCTATTCAATACTTAGGCAAACTAGCTGTGGGTTAGCATCTACACAATCTCTTCTGCTAGCTAGTTGAGGGTTAGCATGGTTCTAGTTATGTATATTGTACGGATCTACATATTAACAATCCCTTTTAAAGCACATTTTGATGATTGGTTTGTTTGGGTATTAACCATATGGCTTGCTGTGAGTTTTCACTCCACACACCGGAGGACGAGATGGCGGTTCCTCCTTCCTCCTCTTCCTCCGCTGAAGATCCTGTTCAGGCTGTCAGTCCCAGGATATGGTTAATATGTCCCTGAGGAAAACAGACCCAGCCTCGTTCAATACACATTACTCGTAGTCTTTAACACAGAGTTGAACAATTACCTTTAATAGGTCAATTTGAACCTTTTAGTCCATCAATATAAATCGGGTGATGTGTTTTGTGCCGATTGTCCTGAATGTTATTGCTTTCATGATCGTCCTCCCAATGGTTCAGTAGAGCTCTCTGAGTGGCCAACGACGTGCGTCGCGACGCACGTCGGTGGCCACTCAGAGAGCTCGGCCTTCCTCCTATGGCTGGCTAGCTCCCCATGTAGCAGGAACCTAGCACTAGCAAACACTAACAGATCAAGACATAAGTGGGTTGATCTATGGGCTACAGTGGTGTGTGTTGGTCATTGTGGTGCATTAGGCTACAGCGGTGTGACTGAGAGAGAGATCTGTACTCACCGGTTCCCCGGCCAGGCAGCGGGGGCAGCATTGAGACGTAGGCTGCGTCTGAAACAGAGCATTACTTAGAGAACACGCACCAAACCTCCTAGTTCCGAGCTGGTCAGCTGTGTGAGTGAGTGCGAGGCTCACCATGCTGGTGGGGTGTGTTTGTTGATGTTCAGGTTGTGGGGCGGCGGGTGGGGGCGTCCAGGAAATTTCCATGGCAACGTCGATCCTCTGGGGAATCAGTGCCGGGCCAACACACACACGCTTCTGGAAAACACAACAATACAAAACATTAGATAAACAACATAACACAACATTAAAAACACATCATTAAATACTTATCAATGCACACAATATGACGGTATTCTGAATACACATTAGATCTCAATATCAAATATACAACCATTGTCCATTAAAACCGGTCCCATACAAACAATAAAGAGAAGTGGAGAAGGTAAACAATGTAAAAGATACAAACTGAGACAGAGAAGAGTGAGACTGACAGAAATCAAAACAGAAACAGAATCATAGTGTTATGGTAATAAACCGTCATATTATGGTGAACCAGGATTTGCGACAGACAGATACAGACAGAATGAGCGGTATACGAAGAGGCAGACAGCGGGGTCTTACTGCCAGGCCGCTGGTCCAGTTTGCCGCCGCCTCGCAGCGTCTCTTCTGGGGTACGGGATGCAGCATGGCTCCGGAGCTCCGCAGTACACCGCTTCGAATCTTGAGATCCCGGACAAGGAAGCGACCAAGACTGCGTTTCAACACTACCGGCCCGTCTCTAGATAATAAATAATAATAATCTGGGTCTGTTAGATGAAGAAGACCCTTTTGTTAAATACTACTATATTATGAATAGTATTACTTGAATAGTATTCCAGGGTTTGTTCTTCTTTCAAACGTCCTTCTGTTGTTTATCACGTTTACAAGTCACCTGCTGTGATAACACCACTTCCTGTAAAACTTTCAAAGTAAAGCATGCCTGCTGAGTGCTGTACATTGTAACGATTGATTGGTTTCAATATATGCTCATATCAACCTCTACCTCGATTATACTTACTAAACAAGAGGTTTGTAAACATGGTTAATTAGAAACTATGATAAAAAAAATTGAATTTACTTTTAAAATCGCGAAACTTTAACTTTGAAAGTAGGACACGAACAAATCGGCCCTAACTGACGCAAACTTGTAATCTCCGGCTCGCGTAAACCGCGCTCACTGCGTCCTTCAAACACCAACCTAAACTCATATATCAACTCCGGTATCGCGAGATTTAAACATTATGGTCAAGCCCAAACAGTGTTAGGGAAATAAACGTAATATTCTTTAACCATTTATCTATAACTTAACTTTGTTATGGTTGGTCCGCATTCAATGATTGACTATGGGCTGAACTTGTCTACTGAATAAACATTAATGCTTTGTACTGATATCAACCAACAGCCAGTTTTATCTTTCAGACTGATAACACTTCAAAATAAAAGTGCTAAATACATGCATAAGCACTTACTGCTACAAAACAGAATGGAAATACTCATCATCCAACTCTTTATTCTGATGTAATGTCACACTTACATGCAGGCCTACACATTACAACTGCATGAAACTCAACCTTCTTTCAACAGACTACAGTATTGAAACAATTGCACACAATCATTGTATACAAATAAAATACTAACTATTGACAGGACAAGCTACTTATTTAACTACATTGTGTAAGTAAGTTGCCCGAGACAATGATAGATATTGTAATTGATTTGCAAAGTAAAGTAATAGCTTGTCATATTATTCAAAGCCTATATATATATATATATATGAAGGGGTGTAGCTAGATTAGCTAGTAACTATTATGGCCAGATTAGCCCGTAGCTCCGGGCTCGGCCAGTAGAGTCTTGGCTCCGCTCTGCCACTCCAGGACACTGTCCAGTGGACATTGTCCTTCCTATCAGAGGGCAGAGATAAGATGTATCAGACATAACCCAGAAGATAAGAGCTGTGTTCAATTTGGTTCACTTGTTCCCATATTCCCTAATCTCCTATAAAGTCAACATTGACTATATAGTACACTATTTGGGAAGTAGGGTTGCCAATTTTCTATCGATCAAAAGATGACAGCCCAGTCGAACGCCATCTTTTGGCCCGCGTGTTGCCATGGCGGTGGGGGTATGTTGTTGGTGTTGAATATACACAGTACACTCATATTCTTTCTTTTTTTAATCCATATTCGCAGGTTCATCCTTAGTTACACATGCCAAACTGACCAAACAGGTTCGCAGGTATTGCCGCATTTAAACTACAACTGACGTGAAACTATAACCCGTGACGTGATCAGAACAACTCCTGTTGTATCAGTACGAGTATTGTAAGAGTTACGTCTCTTTGATCAGAGTAGACTAGGGAGGACCCGTATGGGAAAAAAATACAATTTAGCCCGTTATAGGGGACATCCCGGCTAATGTGGCACAGTTGAGAACCCTAGGAAGATGTAAGGCGTGGAATACGAGGAGTTGGGACAATTTATAACGAGCTTGAAACCTTAGTGAGGTTCTAGGTGGGTTGGGGTAAGAGGTTGCAGGAGTGTTGTGGTGAGGTCACGCTAAGGGCAGGTGGGTAGGTGGAGGGTCGAGGGTCGAGGGGGGCTACCTGGTTAATGAGCCTCTGGTCTGCTCCGTAGGCAACCAGCAGCTCTATCAGTTTGACCCCATTGACCCTCACAGCGTCATGAAGAGGACTGTCTCCTTCCTGAAATAAAATACAAGTTATTGTGCTTTTGTGTGTCTGTTTAAGTGTGTGTGTGTGTGTGTGTGTGTGTGTGTGTGTGTGTGTGTGTGTGTGTGTGTGTGTGTGTGTGTGTGTGTGTGTGTGGAGGTGAACTAAGGTATATGTATAAATAACTGTTTTTCCCTATTTATCGAGTTTAAAAGTTTATAAACAGTGGCCAAGCAAACTGTATATTCATAAATAATTTGAACGTGTGTGTGTGTGTGTGTGTGTGTGTGTGTGTGTGTGTGTGTGTGTGTGTGTGTGTGTGTGTGTGTGTGTGTGTGTGTGTGTGTGTGTGTGTGTGTGTGTGTGTGTGTGTGTGTATGTGTGTGTTTGTGTAAGTGTGTGTAAGTGTTTTTACCTTGTCTACAGCGTTTATCTCGGCTCCACAGCGAATTAAATGCTCAACGAAGTCGTAATGACCAATTCTCACCGACACGTGGAGAGGTGTACTGTCCATCTACACACACACACACACACACACACACACACACACACACACACACACACACACACACACACACACACACACACACACACACACACACCGACTAGTAGTGAGCGATGAGTTTAATCCTAATCCTATTACTCCTAATCTATGAGTTTAATTTCTTTATCTAATCTATGTGTAGCATATTTAGTAATCTAATCTATGAGTTTTTCATTTTTTACATTCTGTTGGGATTCGTGCCATGTTGCATCATCATCCACGTCCTTGTTTGAACATTCTCTATTTTTGTGACACTGTCATCCATGTGTCATTCATATATGTTGTTATGAATTAGGTTGTCTCTGCTTAGCTGTTTTGTCATTCACACCGGGGGCGTGATCTGCCCTTGAACAGACTGTGCTGTGTGTATCTGAATCAAGTTTGACTCTCTATTCGGGAGATACTGCCTTGTGTCACAATGGTTTCCAGGCGTGCTTTTGCTTACAGAAACTATCCCGCACCGGAGAACTCCGCCACATTAGGCGACAGATAGAGAAAGAGCACGTAACACATACATTTCATGTTATCGAAGAGTCGCAGTTTCAATCTTACATGAGATTTTATTTTATCTGTGAATTAAATTCTTGCTCATCTAATCTATGAATCGATCTGTGTTAATCTAATCTAGGTGTGTATATACCTTGTCTTTATCGGAGGTAGCGGCTCCGTTATCCAGGAGGAGCTCCAGGACGGAGAGGCAGCCCCCCCTACAGGCAGCGTGGACACATGACGAGCCCAGCTTCCCCAGCATAGGAGAGAGGAGACGAAGGGAGCGCAGAGGAGGGGAGAGGAGGGGACACGATAAGAGAGGACGAGGAGGAGGAGTAGAGAAGACATTTAGCCTGATAAGTTTAGTATCTAATAATGTAATTTAATCTACTAGTAAGTGTATTAGCAATAGAACCTTGTCCCTCATGTGGACGTCAGCTTTAGCCTCCACCAGTCTCCGGGCGACATCTATGTGACCCCGAAAGCACGCTTTGTGGAGACCGGTCCTCTGGAACTACAGGAGATCACTGCCTTGTTACCCCGAACAACTCAATGGCTTGCACTCACTGATACTGATGATTTTCTGAATGTTACCTGCCAAGGTGTCACCGCTATCTGCCATTGGCTGGTGGCGTGTGTTCATTTTGGACCCTGCCTCTGTGGCAGCGGCTAGGCCTGCTTGCACTGTATGAATGGGCTAGCTACATTAGCAGTGTATGATTGCATATGTCGTTGATAAAAGTCACAGACTTTTATCAACGCCATATGCAATCATACACTGCTAATATAGCTAGCCCATTCTACCGGATGTCTTGCTAATATTGCTAGCATTGAATAGCTAGCATTACTATAAGTGGGTGGCTATTGTGGCTGGCAGTGTGTGGCAAATATGCTAGCATGTATGGCTAATGTTACTAGCCCTCAGTGACAGG
>NC_079429.1:1759546-1789195 GCF_026213295.1 Gadus chalcogrammus
AGTCTTTCATTGCAATACAAAAATATCTGAAACCATTGGTATATCAACTTCCTATGAACCCATAATAGACATTAGCAATGTGGGCTTTTAGCTCAGTGGCGACTGGCCAGCCATAACAATGTCCCTTTGCCCTCAGACATTGCTGAGCAACCCACTCTGGCCCTCCAGAAGTTGACCAAAAATGGATGCATCTTGCGAACTTCCAGTGACACAATTCACAAGTTATGTCAACGTAATAGTTTCAGAACCAAAGCCTCGGTCAATAAAGGAAAAGTACTTCTACAAACAACCTCACTTCATCCATTTCAATCCATGTCTCTTTCAATCCATCTCTCTTTCATATCCCTCCCTTTCAATCTCTGTCTCCTGTATTGAGGAAACCTCTATCAGAATCTGTTGAACTGTGCAGCTGAGTTTCACTCAACTCAATCTCTCCTCTTAACTGGCAACATTTATCTTTCCTATTTTAGCATTACAATAAAATAAAAAGTATGACATTAAGTGCAATGAAGGTAAAACCTTAAAAATGTATACATATTCAGCTAAAAGTGTCAACAGCTTCTACATACTTTTGAGAAACATGCAGGACCAAAATATTCAGCTTCAGGGATATTTAACCTTAAAACAGCATCCAAACTCCACATAACCTCATTAATATGGAGCAAAGCCTTGATTCATTCTCGGTGCTTCTCAAGCTTAAAATAACACTTATTTAAACGGATGATACCTTATTATTTAGCAAATCAAAAAAGCAAAATAGGATATTAAATCACTCCAAGCAACTGGCTAACAGTGGACATAACGGACTACAGGCTAGCTAGCTCTGCGGTACAGAATTCCCCCATTCGCTTCCCGGCTAGCAAACAGACTAAAAGTGGAGCTTACAGCAGGCTAGCTGACCGTTACAGGCTAGCCAACTGGCTTTCAGTCTAGCTAACTAGCTTACAGACTAGCCTACCGGCCAAAAGCCCAGCTAACTGCCATCGAGACTATGCTCCTCTATGCAAATTAAATACAGACTGGTATCCTATTCCACTAGCCGCTAAATGGAAGCCGATGACATTAAGATTAACATAGCCCTGGCTACGATCCCCATGCTTTAGGCTTCACCAATCGCTAATACATTGAAGACTACATTCACCACTATCATTTTCTAGGCTACAACCACCACTAGCTTGTTCTAGGCTATGATAACAGCATACTGAAGGCTACAAACAACATTTTCGAGGCTACAATCACTACTAACATGTTCTAGGGTACAACTAAATCTAGCATGTTCTAGGTAATGATCACCACTAGCATGCTGTAGCCTATATGTTCAAGTTCAGAGTCCCACTCAACGGAAACTATGGCATGGTTAGAATAAAGTGCAAAGGATTAAAGGATAATGTCACATTTCGTCTTTGAATAATGTTGATCATGTACCACATGAATCAATATTTTCCGGCCCGACTTTCTTGGGGCCTGGGCTGGTGTGTACATTTCTGCACATCTTGATGGAGGGTAAGGCACTAATTTTGGATTTGGGCTTATAGATTACAGCATATGTAAAGGCACTCACATCGTCAGGTTTGACGAATGGCATCTTAACAGTTCGGAACACATCCTGTTCAGTGAGACGATGCCGCTTAGTAAAACCAGCGCTTGGTCAAACCTCCGCAAGACATTGTATTGTCTAAACCCAATCGTCCTTTGGAATACTTTGGAATATATTTTGAATATCAAGGCATTGATCTTCGCAGAGAGCTTGAGGAATACTTGCGGGTGAAACTGTGCATATCGCTGGGCATTAGATGCAAGGGGCCGAAGGTCAAGAGTTAGCAATACAAAGTAAGGTGCAGAAGGTCAGTAGTTAGAACTAGAAATAATGTGCATTCAGGAGGGCTTATCATTCCCTGCAGCCGATTCCCGTTTTCATTTCTGTGACTCATGTGCAGGTGAAACCTAAATCTACTCATGTTAGTCTTGATTGCTGTGATGCAATAGGTGCGAGTAACATAAAGTTCTTCATCATGGTCCAGGGCGCGCTGAAGGGTGTTCTGCGGTCACCAGTAGGGGGCGCTGTTCTCTATGCGGCCCCAGCTCTGCCACCCTGGGAAGACCCCGGTCGACGTCCGGGGGCTTCCGAACTGGTCACACTCTGCGTACCTCCCTCCTTCCAGCTTCTCCAACACCTCCTCCAGCCCTCCGGTCTTGGGGCAAGGGTTCGGCTCCGGCTCGGACGGGACCAGGCCATAGTTGCTGCCATGGTTATTGTCCCAGAAGACCTCGTCCTGAGCCGTGTAACAGATGCAGAACTCGACCCGTTTGGAGGACTCCCCCACTGCCTCCGGCAGCGAGATGTCGAAGGAGAAAGTGTCGGTGTCGGGACAACTGTACACGTTGTTCAGGTACGGACAGGGAACGTCCCGGAAGGAGATCCACGAGTCGAAGGTGATCCGGACTGACACTGACTTTTCAAAGCTGACGTTTTGGACCTTGATGGTACCGGAGAGAGAGCCGTCTTGGACGGAACAGTTCTCCAGGGAGACCTGCTGGGCTTTCAGGCGCTGCCGGAGGTCCAGGTAGTCTTCAAAGGGTGGAGTGAAGTCCAACACAAGACCACTTGAGTCCAAGATGTCCGAACCTGTCAGCAAATAAAGTGATTGGTAAGCACTGGACATGAACAACTAACATGAGAGACAACTCTTCATGTCGAATAGAGTATCACAGTCTTACTGCGCCCTCTACTTCAGTCTGCTTGATCTCGTTCTTTATCAAAACATCTCGTCCTTTCCTTTAGCTGTTGTCTGGACAACAGCTATAGACACTCCAGATAGTCTGTTAGGAGATTGTTGTCATGGTCACCAAATTATTTATTTAATTATTTATTTCTATCGATCCAAACCTGGCCACGACCTCCTCTCTGAATAACAGGTGTCCCTCCTCCTGCCTGCCGATTGGCTGAAAGAATACCGAGACTGAACTACCTGTGTTTTCTTCTTGCCTCAGTCTGGCCAGCGCTCCCTCTATGTCCGAGAGGTGGAACTGCAGCTCGGCCAGGGGGTCTTCCTCCTTGTAGAAGATGATGTCAGCGAGGGCCAGGCCGCGAGCGTCCGCAAACACCACCTGCTTCTTCCTGGGGGGCGCGGCCCTGCTGGACGCCAACCTCCCGCCGCTGATGGCCACGGGCGGTCCGGAGACCTCGTAACCATGGTTACCGTCGGCGTGCCCGGGGGCCAGACAGGGCCGCAGATCCTGGCATCGCGGGTAAAGTGTGTTTGCCAGGCGGCAGTTGTCGTAGTTACCAAGAAAGGAGCACAACGGCGGGGAGCTAGCCAGGCAGATTCTCATCGCCATGTCGACGGGCATCATGGGAGGGTTTGTCAGAGGAAGAGCCCTACAGAAGAGGAGTGATGAGTGATGAGTGATGAGTGAGGAGAAGAAGAAGAAGAAGAAGAAGAAGAAGAAGAAGAAGAAGAAGAAGAAGAAGAAGAAAGAGAGAAAGAGAATATTGAAATTGCTCTGTGACGAAACCTGTGTACCTTTAGGACTTCCTGGTTTCATATATTGGTGCTGCTGTCCCATGTCTACCTGGTTCAGCGTTGACCAAACCATCAATAAACACAGTAAAATTACAACGATATTACGTTTCTATATTACATGTAATCCTACCGTCGTTAGACCTACATTGTTTTCAATGGAACCAAACTCTAGGTTCATATATTTGGGGGCAATGCGTGTCCTGCCAGTGTCAGAGGCCTTCCACCATCTTTCCATCACTTAATTTGAAAAGTCGAACAACAGCGAATATTATACTTACATTTTTCAATTGTATCTATTTCAATAAGGTTATGTAATTCCTGTGTAATCAACGACATCCCGACCTGGGACGTTTAGCATAAATACGCTCAGAAAGCGTCAGAACAACGCCGAGTCTGAAGTTGCGCAGTTTGTCTGAAGCAGACTTTGTTGCAATCATGTCGCTGTCATATCCCAAAAACCAACACACATCTCACCTTGTGCAATGCATCGGCCGCACGGGCGCCCCGAATACAATTCAAGGAATCCTTCGATGTTCGCTCAACAAACGTGAGGAACAGCGGCCAGAACTTGTAGGCGTCTTTCCCATGCAGGCACCTGGCTCTCATTCCAGCACACGCACCCGTCCAGCGGACCGACTCAGCCTAATGGCACGTCCTCGACTCCTCGGCTCGGCCAAGGCTCCGCGCTCCGTTGGCTCGCTGTTACCCGGACATGACGAAACCGGAGGCGACGCTTTGGCCACCACGTACGCACAAGTCGTTGATTGTTCATTTTTTTTTATGTTATTTTCACATCGCCATATTACGATTTAAATTGCATGGTTGATTAATGCTCAACATTATCCCTGGGCTGGCAATGATTATGTTTATAGCTGTATTTTAGTGTCTTTATTTTCTTATCTTTCAGATTATTTATTTTACTTTTCAAAGGTACACTTTTCAAAGGTACACTATCGGTTATAAATTAGTGTTCCTTTTTATTGTTTGATTGTATTTTATATCGTTACTTTGATAATGTGAAACTGTCTGACTGCTTTAATATGAACACATCTATTCAATGAGTGTATACAGTAGGCTACTACTGACAAAGTATACATATGATTAACTCTCATGTCAATATACTACTGAAATATAATCATATCGTATCCTATATTACACTCACTATTTTAGCAGCTTCACACGTCCAGATCTTTTTTTTTTATTATCAATGTGAATTCGCAAGATTTAGACTGGCTCATGTTTAATTTATGATAATATCTAGTAAGTAGCACGTATGGCAATTAGCGATATCTCAATTTATGACAATAATTGATAGGCCTACAATAACCACAATCATATCAATGTATCATAGTCAAGTCAATAGAGAGTCAAATCATTATAAATACTACTGCAAAATAGTCAAGAACAGTCTATTTACAACGGACACCTAGACTACAATAAAAAGGTTTTTATTAACTTGTCTGATAAGAGACAGACGTCTGGCTGCCTGGGCAACTGTGCTTTAATACTTTGGTTACATCTTTGTCCTCTCCATCATCTTCATCACCAACAGTAAAACATAAGTGCGTACTGAAGTTGTGCAACACGTAAAATAAAATACACACACCATTACATCACGTATAATACATTTGATAAAACAAACTGTAAATGGTTATTTGTTGTGCTTAGAACATGACATCTAAAATATTCCATACTACACGACATCTGAATATGTACACTTTACCGAACATGACATATGGCCTTGGAATTCCTTGTGTTGCCTTACAAAAGAGTACCAACTCTAAACTACAGATGGAACTCTAAACGGCAGATTGGTAACAACTCGAAACTACAGATGGTTATGAACTCTTAACTACAGATGGAACTATAAACTACAGATAGAACTGTCAACTACAGATGGTTAAGAACTCTAAACTACAGATGGAACTCTCAATGACAGATGGAACTGTCAACTACAGATGGAACTCTCAATGACAGATGGAACATTATACGACAGATACAGATGGAGCTCAGAACTACAGATGTAGCTCGAAACTAGAACTCTAAACTACAGATGGTAAAAGTATAGCACAGATGAAATTCTAAACAACAGATGGAACTCAAAACTACAGATGGAAAAACACACTACAGATGGGTAAGGACACTAAGCTACACACAGGTTAGAACTCTAAACTACTGATGGAAGTCTAAACCACAGATGGATACAAACTCTTAAATGAGTAAGAACACTAAACTAAAGATGAAACACTTAGATGAGGGAGTTCTAAACTACAGATGGAAATCGAAAAACTACAGATGGGTAACATCGCTAAACTACAGACGTGTTAGAACTCTGAATTCTCCGTACCGTTGGACTAACATCCCGTCCTGCTACCGTCAGAGCTACCCAACACGGTTCCTGAAAGGAGTGTGTAATACTGCAATACACCACGAGGGGGCGCCCTCACACTGCCAGCCCTAACACTGACAACATCGTATGGCTTAACTGCAACACAATTAGCATTAAAAACAACATTAAAAGTAATACTGTTTGGCTCCACCTGGTAATGTTCATTATGCAAAACAGAAAAAAAAACTTACATCAATAACATCCTCCATTAGCCTACTATTGGCGTCACCGTGGCAACCTATCTGGCAGCACAGCTGTCCAATCAGATTGTTTTGGTTATAATTTGAATACACCCAGCAAAAAAGGGCAAAAATATATAGCAACAGACACAGCTAATAATCTGCACTTCATAGTTTACAAAGATTGTTCCGTGTTAACATGTCAACCAGGTTAGTCGGTTGCGGTTGGTTAATATCATTAACCGGCAGGTGGTAACCAGCGGACCATTGTAACCAGGTTGATATGGTAACCAGCGATGGAGCCATATATTAATGGGTCACACAAGTGATGTTGAGAACGTTGAAGTGAAGCATAGCTGATAGCTTATTTAATAGTATTTGGTATATTTGAGTCGTTTGGTTCTTAGGAATAGTACTACTCGTATTTGTTTAGAATAAGGCTTAAACAGTGCAAACTGACCTTCCCATCATACTTCATATACATCTACCCTGACGTGCCACATAAATACAAAAATACTATCACAAAGGCACTGCGTGGTGTTTGAAACGGTGAAGCGGGCAGCTGTCAGACAGCCTCAACATATGACCAGCAGTCCCCATCCCAAGCCGTATCAGAGCTCCGCTGGTCATGTCTTGGTCAACATTACCAACCGGCTCTGAGCTCCGCTGGTCATGTCTGGGTCAACATTACCAGAAGTCTCTGAGCTCCGCTGGTCATGTCTTGGTCAACATCACCAACCGGCTCTGAGCTCCGCTGGTCATGTCTTGGTCAACATCACCAACCGGCTCTGAGCTCCGCTGGTCATGTCTTGGTCAACATCACCAACCGGCTCTGAGCTCCGCTGGTCATGTCTTGGTCAACATCACCAACCGGCTCTGAGCTCCGCTGGTCATGTCTGGGTCAACATTACCAGAAGTCTCTGAGCTCCGCTGGTCATGTCTGGGTCAACATTACCAGAAGTCTCTGAGCTCCGCTGGTCATGTCTTGGTCAACATCACCAACAGGCTCTGAGCTCCGCTGGTCATGTCTGGATTACACACACACCCACACACACACACACTCGCTACAGACATATGTTGATCTGCTTGGCTAACTCGCGGTCCAGGTCGAGGATGAGGCGGTCAAAGTCCTTCAGGCTCAGTCTGCAGCTGAACGGAGCGTCAAACTCCTCCATGAACATCCTTCCCGAAGACCACCCCTCCTCCTTCTTCTCCTCCTCGTCGCTCCCTGGAACGCACAAAGAAGAGGCTGGTTGGAGAGGAGAAGTCACCACCAATAGATATTTGTATTATTAAAGGCTTTCATTCGAAAAAAAACCCACCTTCTTCACTCCCGCTTCCAGCAACTTCATCATAATCTGCATCCTGTCCAGACAGGAAGTCCCTCCCGCAGACACTCCAGTCACCAGCGTAGCGATTGATCGGTGGAGGGCTGTCCAATCGGGCAAGCCCACGCCCCCGACGAGAAACAACCACTTGCTGATTGGGGTTCTGTGGCAGAGCCAATCGTAGAGCCGCACGGCTGGGCTGCTGGCCCAGGGGGTTGTGGGTAATGGGTGGCGAGGGCGGTGACGGGGGTGGAGACGGGTGTGAGCTGTAGAGAGGAGCTGCGTCGATTTCCTCCTCCTCCGGATCTCCGCCCGACGGAACTGCAGCAAAACGATTCAGAGAGCAGTTCAATAACCTCTGAAACGGCTTCAAAGACGTAGAGCGGTCACATGTTCTACAGGTCAAGAACCAGCGGTCCTCCTTTGGTCTGGTGACATAGTGTGAGTGTCTGGTAGGTAGGTCTGCTCTACAGCTAACCAGCTGTCGCCTGGAGGTGTTGGTAAGTAGGACCTCTACATGTAACCAAGCTTCACCTGGAGGCGTTGGTACAGGTAACTAACGGTCACCTGGAGGTGATGGTCAGTAGGTCTACAGCTAACTACCCTCCCTGGAGGTGATGGTCAGTAGGTCTACAGCTAACTACCCCTCCTGGAGGTGATGGTCAGTAGGTCTACAGCTAACTACCCACCCTGGAGGTGATGGTCAGTAGGTCTACAGCTAACTACCCCTCCTAGAGGTGATGGTCAGTAGGTCTACAGCTAACTACCCCCCCTGGAGGTGATGGTCAGTAGGTCTACAGCTAACTACCCCCCCTGGAGGTGATGGTCAGTAGGTCTCCAGCTAACTACCCCCCCTGTAGGTGATGGTCAGTAGGTCTACAGCTAACTACCCCTCCTGGAGGTGATGGTCAGTAGGTCTACAGCTAACTACCCCTCCCCTGGAGGTGATGGTCAGTAGGTCTACAGCTAACTACCCCCCCTGGAGGTGATGGTCAGTAGGTCTACAGCTAACTACCCCACCTGGAGGTGATGGTCAGTAGGTCTACAGCTAACTACCCCCCCTGTAGGTGATGGTCAGTAGGTCTACAGCTAACTACCCCTCCTGGAGGTGTTGGTCAGTAGGTCTACAGCTAACTACCCCACCTGGAGGTGATGGTCAGTAGGTCTACAGCTAACTACCCCCCCTGTAGGTGATGGTCAGTAGGTCTACAGCTAACTACCCCTCCTGGAGGTGTTGGTCAGTAGGTCTACAGCTAACTACCCCTCCTGGAGCTGATGGTTAGTCTTACCGGGCCACAGCGCCAGCAGGTAGTGAAGCACCTCGATGTGGCGCTTGAAGTCCACGGCCGTGACGGGCGGGCTGTCCTTCCCCGCCTCCCTGCCGCCCTCCCGGGCCGCCGGCACCCCGTCGGTGGAGGCCAGCAGCACCGGGCCGAAGCACACGGCCAGGTTCTGGGGGGTCATCCTGTTGGAGGACCTGAAGGAGGCCACCAGGCTGAGGTGGTCCAGCAGCAGCGACAGAGTGGCCTGGAGGGGAGAGGGGGGAGAGAGAGGGGAGAGCGGGAGGGAGAGGGGGGAGAGAGGGAGAGGGGGGAGAGAGAGGGGAGAGCGGGAGGGAGAGGGGGGAGAGAGGGGAGAGAGAGAGAGAGAGAGAGAGAGAGAGAGAGAGAGAGAGAGAAGGGGGAGAGAGAGAGAGAGAGGGGGGAGAGGGAGAGAGAGAGAGAGAGAGAGAGAGAGAGAGAGAGAGAGAGAGAGAGAGAGAGAGAGAGAGAGAGAGAGAAAGATGGAGAGAGAGGAGAGAGAGAGTGAGAGAGAGAGGGGGGAGAGATAGAGAAAGAGAGAGAGAGTAATAGAGAGGGTGGGGGCCGATAGAGAGGAGAGAGAGAGTGAGAGAGAGAGGGGGGAGAGATAGAGAAAGAGAGAGAGAGAGTAATAGAGAGGGTGGGGGCCGATAGAGAGGAGAGAGAGAGAGAGATGGAGGACAACATATCAAAATGTGTTCACATGTGTATTTATTAATGAATTAATTTCACACACAAACAGAGAGAGTTCATCTCTCTAGCGCCCCCTACCTTCTCTGGGGGGGGCAGGCAGTCCAGCAGCTCCACCGGGCAGTTGACCGAGCCAGAGGGGGCGGGGCACGGGGGGGCGGGGCCAGTCTGCAGGGGGCGGAGTCTCATGGCGGCCAGCACATCGTCATAGAGACGGCTGGTGATGAGTGGGGACGGCAGAGCTCTGAGGTAGTCCTTTAATATACCTGCAGGTCACAGTGTTAAACACACAGTATTAAAAGATACACAGGACCATCAAACACGCAACATTATTAAATACACGGTACTATTTCATACACAGGTTGATTAAATACACAGTTCTATTAAGTACACAGCACGATGAAGTAGTCTCATTAAAAGCACAGTGCTAAGACAAACAGTACAATGAAATACACAGTACTGTTAATTACACAGGAATATTAAATTAAATGAATACCCAGTTTTCATGCTGGGTATTCATTGTGTGCAGTTCTGGTTGTAGTACAGTACTACCTGCGAGTATGTCGAAGACAGGGTTCTGTTTTACAATACATCATTAGTAATAGTGATACTAGTGACTGTACTAGTGGTTGTACTCGTGGTAGTACGTCTGGTATTAGCACAGTGGTAGTACTGTGAGGGACAGTACTAGTGATAGTCCCAGCAGTCGTTCCAGCGGTGGTAGTGGTTCTGGTGGTAGTACTCCAGGGGTACCTGTGAGTACGTTGATGTCGGGGTACTGCTCCTCAGAGAGGCACACGGCTGAACTGTCCTTCTCAAAACTGTCTCGCAGATCCTTCTTCACGGCCGCAGAGCCACACAACCTGTACAGCCCCACCACCTGGCAGACAGACAGGTACACAGGCAGACAGACACGTGAGCAGACTGGTAGACAGATAGACATACCCTGTTCATACCCGCCACCAGACAGACAGACAGACAGACAGATACACGTCGAACAGACAGACAGACGGGTAAACAGGCAGGGAGAAGGTTAGGAGAACAGACAGACAGACGGGTAAACAGGCAGGGAGAAGGTCAGGACAACAGGTACCTGTATCCCCCTCCTCTCGATCTCCTTCACGGTTTTCTGAATGAGGATAGGAACGGGAGCAGCAGTCCTCTCTCTGTCCACCAGGTGGTGCAGTTCCACCCCAAACACCCTCTCGCCGCCCTCCTGCAGCGAGACACATTCTCACATTGCCATACTATTCTATAGTACTATCTCGTAGTAATGTAGTAGTAGTACTAAGTATAAGTACTGTATAGTGTAGAACTATGTACTCATACTGTATTATGTAGCTCTATGTAGCAGTACTATGTAATAGTACTGTATTGTGTAGTTCTATGTAGTAGTACTATGTAGTAGTACTGTATTGTGTAGTACTATGTAGTAGTACAATTTAGTAGGACTATGTAGTAGTACTGTATTGTGTAGCTCTATGTAGTAGTACTATGTAGTAGGACTATGTGGCGGCAGTACGCTGCGGTACTGTGTCGTACCTGCGGGGTGGTCGACGGTACACTCCAGTGCTCCTGCAGAGACAGTTTGACGTAGAGCAGTCCTCTCGGGTCCAGCTTCACACACAGCTGCTGAGAACGGCAGGCTGCCAGACAGGTAGACAGACAGGCAGAGCGGTAGAGAGACAGGTAGAGACAGACAGGTAGAGACAGACAGGTAGAGACAGACAGGTAGAGCGGTAGAGAGACAGGTAGAGACAGACAGGTAGAGACAGACAGGTAGAGACAGACAGGTAGAGACAGACAGGTAGAGACAGACAGGTAGGCACACAGGTAGAGACAGACAGGTAGAGACAGACAGGTAGAGACAGACAGGTAGAGACAGACAGGTAGAGACAGACAGGTAGAGACAGACAGGTAGAGACAGACAGGTAGAGCGGTAGAGAGACAGGTAGAGACAGAAGGAGAGAATAGGGAAAAATAGGGAAAAAGTTTTGATGTCAATTCTGATAATCCTGTTTCTCGTAGTGCCCTATTATTTTCACCCTGGCATTATGACTACCCTCCCCCCCCCCCCCGCGCATTAATGGGCGTAATGAAACGCTCCAACCATATCTGAATGAATTAAATAATGTACAGATCGGTAGTCGTAGGCGCAGATCACAGGTGGAACATTCCCTCCTCTGTTGATAATATCTTTACTAGTTTAGCATTCCTGCATCAACTCAGCGTACAAGTCTGCCCCCACGGCGACCCATGACCTCACCACCCGGGTCACGACGCACCGCGACCTCGAGCCATGTGTCACAGCAGACAGACACGCTGCACGCGTCGACGGACATTCAGACCGACCTTTGAAGAGCAGAGGGATGGACAGCCCTCCGAGACAACAGACCCGGTTTTTGATTGGTCCGCTGGAGGCGGAAGTGTGTGTTTCATTGGTCAACGGATCTGAGGGGAGAAAGAGTGAGAGAGGGAGGGGTCAGGTCCCGGCCCAGCTACCTGGTATCCATGGAGACCGATTGGATGATCCCCCGGTGTTAGCACCCCTAGCCGTAGAATATACCTGTGTTAGCCTGTGGTGCTAACACCCCTAGCCGTGGTATTTACCTGTGTTAGCCTGTGACGTTAGCACCACTAGCCGTAGTGTTTACCCTTGTTAGCCTGTGGCGTTAGCCTGTGGCGCTGGCCCCAATAGCCGTAGTAGTTACCTGTGTTAGCCTGTGGCATTAGCACCACTAGCCGCAGTATTTACCCGTGTTAGCCTGCGGCGTTAGCCCCACTAGCCGTGGTATTTACCCGTGTTAGCCTGCGGCGTTAGCCCCACTAGCCGTAGTATTTACCCGTGTTAGCCTGCGGCGTTAGCCCCACTAGCCGTGGTATTTACCCGTGTTAGCCTGCGGCGTTAGCACCACTGATGTAGTATTTACCCGTGTTAGCCTGCGGCGTTAGCACCACTGATGTAGTAGTTACCCGTGTTAGCCTGCGGCGTTAGCCCCCCTAGCCGTGGTATTTACCCGTGTTAGCCTGCGGCGTTAGCACCACTAGCCGTAGTGTTTACCCGCGTTAGCCTGCGGCGTTAGCCCCCCTAGCCGTGGTATTTACCCGTGTTAGCCTGCGGCGTTAGCACCACTGATGTAGTAGCTACCCGTGTTAGCCTGCGGCGTTAGCCCCCCTAGCCGTGGTATTTACCCGTGTTAGCCTGCGGCGTTAGCACCACTAGCCGTAGTGTTTACCCGCGTTAGCCTGCGGCGTTAGCCCCCCTAGCCGTGGTACTTACCCGTGTTAGCCTGCGGCGTTAGCACCACTAGCCGTAGCTGCCTGGCTCTCTCCAGCTGCAGGTGGAAGGTGTGGTTGAGGGGCAGCGCCGCCCCCCTCAGGGTCAGCAGGGAGGTGCGGGCCCGGGTCACCCCGTCCACCTGGATGGCCAAGAACACCTCCTTCCCCCCGCTGTCACATCTGTACCAGAGGACACGTTGTGGAGGGGTTAGGGTAGGTAGTGAGGGGTTAGGGTAGGTAGTGAGGGGTTAGGGTTAGGTAGTGATGGGGTTAGGGTTAGGCAGTGATGGGGTTAGGGTAGATAGTGATGGGGTTAGGGTTAGACAGTGATGGGGTTAGGGTTAGACAGTGATGGGGTTAGGGTTAGACAGTGATGGGGTTAGGGTTAGGCAGTGATGGGGTGAGGGTTAGGTAGTGATGGGGTTAGGGTTAGACAGTGATGGGGTTAGGGTTAGACAGTGATGGGGTTAGGGTTAGACAGTGATGGGGTTAGGGTTAGGCAGTGATGGGGTTAGGGTTAGGTAGTGATGGGGTTAGGGTTAGACAGTGATGGGGTTAGGGTTAGGTAGTGATGGGGTTAGGGTTAGACAGTGATGGGGTTAGGGTTAGGTAGTGATGGGGTTAGGGTTAGGCAGTGATGGGGTTAGGGTTAGGCAGTGATGGGGTTAGGGTTAGACAGTGAGGGGGTGAGTGTTAGATAGTGATGGTGTTAGACAGTGAGGGGGTTAGTATTAGACAGTGATGGGGTGAGTGTTGGACAGTGATGGTGTTAGACAGTGAGGGGGTGAGTGTTAGACAGTGAGGAGGTGAGTGTTAGACAGTGATGGGGTGAGTGTTAGACAGTGAGGAGGTGAGTGTTAGACAGTGATGGGGTGAGTGTTAGACAGTGAGGAGGTGAGTGTTAGACAGTGAGGGGGTGAGTGTTAGACAGTGAGGAGGTGAGTGTTAGACAGTGATGGGGTGAGTGTTAGACAGTGAGGAGGTGAGTGTTAGACAGTGATGGGGTGAGTGTTAGACAGTGAGGAGGTGAGTGTTAGACAGTGAGGGGGTGAGTGTTAGACAGTGAGGAGGTGAGTGTTAGACAGTGATGGGGTGAGTGTTAGACAGTGAGGGGGTGAGTGTTGGACAGTGATGGGGTGAGTGTTGGACAGTGATGGTGTTAGACAGTGAGGGGGTGAGTGTTAGACAGTGAGGAGGTGAGTGTTAGACATTGATGGGGTGAGTGTTAGACAGTGAGGGGGTGAGTGTTGGACAGTGAGGGGGTGAGTGTTGGACAGTGATGGTGTTAGACAGTGATAGTGATGGATAGTGACCTGGTCTTGCTCATCTCGTCCAGCCCCAGCAGGTGGACGGTCAGCAGCCCGGAGACCCTCTGCGGGCCGCGCGGCTGCTCCGCCCCCACGTACAGACGGAAGGACGAGACATCATAGCCCCCCTCCGGGGCCCTCTGGGAGCCCGCCGGTTGCCGTGGCAGCAGTTCAGGGGAATCCCCATCACTAAGGTAACCTGAGGGATGCAGGGGATTATGGTATAGGTCATACAGTTTAAGTATGTAAGGAGCAATAAAACAATTTGGTTTGGCTTGCAAGATTTATCAGACCGAAATATTTAATCCTATATAGAGAATCACTACTGTTGCATTGGAGTATTGAGTTATAAATACAACTTAACTTATGGTATTATCTTAATACCTCCTTTACTAGAGTAGTATTGTGTTGTAATAATATTTGTAGTCCTCTAGTGTTTATTAGAAAAACACCACTATGATAATATCTTCAGTCCTATTCAATAGTATTTGTAATATTGTAGTATTCAGTAATAAATGGTACTTTAGTGGCAGCACTGAGTGAGTACCTCCTTTGCTAGAGCGCCCCCTGGAGGACCGGCGGACTGGCCTGGCTGGGGGGGCGGAGCTATCGAGGTGATATCTGCTGAGCACGTTCTGATTCGATGCCAAGGATGGCGTTTCCTTATTGGTCCAGGAGGGCCCCTCCTCCCCTCCCTCTGCCTTGTTCCCGTGGCGGTTGGAGCGGGAGGAGCGCAGGCTGAGTTTGCGTCGGAGTTCCGGAAGTTTCTTCATCTTCATGGACAGCTTCCGGACCGTCCCGGGAGACTTCAGCCTGTCAATCATGCCCACCTTCTTCTGGGAGGAGGGGCTTGATTCTGGGGGAGGAGCCACACTACTAGGCAGTTCTGGAGAGAGAGAGAGAGAGAGAGAGAGAGAGAGAGAGAGAGAGAGAGAGAGAGAGAGAGAGAGAGAGAGAGAGAGAGAGAGAGAGAGGGGGGGAGAAAGAGAGAGAGAGAGAGAGAGAGAGAGAGGCGGGAGAGAGGTAGAGGCAGAGGGGGAGAGAGTGACAGGCGATGTTTCAGAGGAAGTTGCATATGATCAGTGTTGGGAATGTTACTTTAAAAAAGTAATTAGTTATAGTTACTCACTACTTATTCCAAAAAGTAACTGAGTTAGTAACTGAATTACTCTACAATAAAAGTAACTGTGACCAGGGACCAGGGAAAGTGACTATTTGCGTTACTGTAAAAATAGAAAATTGCTATATGTCAAAGAATTTGGATTTTTCTAAGCAGTTTTCACTTGGCCTTAATGTGTGGTAAATGGATTAACCGACCATTCAAGGCCCTGATATACTTCCAACTGAATTTTAATTAGCTTGTTTGCAAAGGCTGTGGAACATCTGCCGAATATTACAGAAAATGCCAACTTTTCATCGGATTGCTCCGGACTCGCCATTTCTGCTGCTTCATCGAATCTGTTTGGTGTGTGCGTGTGCAGGTGTGTGTGTGTGTGTGGCGCGCGTTTCCTGGCTTGTGTGTAAAAATACTGGCTCCGATTGGCTACCATGAAACGTGAGTCTGCCTTAGCCAATCATAATCGCTTATCTCGTTGTTAACCCACCCGTTCTCCTAACTAGCAGTTTGCGTTTGGAGCCAGGGGTGCATTCGGATTACACAGTTTATTCAATCAATTCATAGTAACGCATCGCATTTAACGTACAGTAACGGTAACGGCGTTGTAGCGACGGAAACGGTATTTAGTTCGATTACCCCGTTACTGAAGAAATAACGGCGTTACCTAACGCCAGTCTTTTAAACTGCGTTATTATAAACACTGCATATGATACACCCATTGCTATATCTATACATTCATATATTATAATGCGGTTAGACTTCCAAACGCTCGTGTCAGGAGGGCCAATGTGATACTACGATGAACACTAGGCATAGAAGATCAAGGGTGATCATACATGTGACCACGCAACGTTACAAAAGTAAACGCTTACCTAAGTGTTCTACTGTGATCTCATCGGGTTGGTTTGCGATGTCGTCGCTGGGTTGTGCGACATCGTTTGAGACGGGTGTGGGGTCTTCGGTAGGTTGCGTGAGGGTTGAAGGCCCTTTCCCTCCTGCCACCTCCTCCTCCCTCCTCCGCCCGAGCACCACCTCCTCCTCCCTCCTCCGCCCGAGCACCACCTCCTCCTCTCTCCTCCGCCAGAGCAGCTCCTCCTCCTCCTCCGGAATGGGGTTGTACCAGATGGTTCCACGCTCCACTTGACCTCGGCAGGGCTCCAGCCGGGAGGCCTCATCTGAAGCCTGGGCCTTTCCTGAAGACATTACCCAGGTTCGCCGGCTGTGCTCCAGGCTCTGCAGGTAGGGCCCCCTGGGGGGGCAGACAGAGGCCTGGGCCTGGGATCTGCTGCTGTGCTCCCGGTCCAGACCAACAGCAGGCCTCACCCCACAACCCTAGGGGAACACGAGGAGGAGAGGTCACTGGGAGAGAAGAGACCACTAAGAGAGGACACAAGGAGAGAGGAGACCGCTAGGACAGAGGGGGAGGAGAGGACACTAGGATAGGATATAGGAGAGGAGGAGAAACAGGAGAAAACAGGAGAACCATAGCAGAGGACAGTTTGAGACAAGGGGAGGACACTAAGAGAGAACGAGAGAACGAGGAGAAAGTAGGAGAGAACGAGAGAAGGTGAGAAGAGGATACGACAAGAGAAGGAGACGCCAATAAGGATAGGACACTTGAGAGGAGAGAGGCAGTGGGGTTGGTACCTTGTCATCAGCGAGTGTCTGTCTCCCAGTGAGACCTGCAGATGAAGGCTGGTCTTGGTCTGGTGGCGGCCTCCCGGGGAGGCCTCCAGAAGGGGCCGGGGCTGGGGGCAGCCTCCCGGCGAGGCCTCCAGATGAAGCCTGGCTGTTTCCTGGGAGGGCGTCCCGGCCGGAGCCCTGCTGAGCCCACTGCTGTTTCTTGGCAACGGTGATGTGTTGTCCTGAGGACGGGGCGGTGGGGCCGACACGGCTAGATGATGATGACGATGAGGAAGAAGTCTGAATGACACAGACATCTAAACACACACACACACACACACACACACACACACACACACACACACACACAAACACACACACACAGACACATAGGGAGAGAAAAAACCGAAAATATAAAAATGTGTGTCTGACGTGTGTGTCTGAGTGTTTGTGTGTGTGTGTGTGTGTGTGTGTGTGTGTGTGTGTGTGGGTGTGTGTGTGTGTGTGTGTGTGTGTGTGTGTGTGTGTGTGTGTGTGTGTGTGTGTGTGTGTTTGCGTGTGTACTAATAAAAGCTGAAAAGACTGCTCTATGCTTTTGACCAGGGACACACACAGACACACGTATACAGTAACACACACACACACACACACACACACACACAGTCTCTCACACACACACACACACACACACACACACACACATACATACACATAGTCGGACACACGGTCACACACAAAATCACACATAAAAACACATACAGTATCACAAACACGCAGACACACACAAACACACACAGTCACACACAATTCCATTCACTATTCATCCCAGACTCACAAAGTAAGCAGTCAACTTCAACTTAATGCTGGGTAAATAAACACACACACACGCCTACAATGGTTCATTCATATTGCAGGTTGACTACTACCTCTGAGTGTACCTCTCTCTCTCTCTCTCTCTCTCTCTCTCTCTCTCTCTCTCTCTCTCTCTCTCTCTCTCTCTCTCTCTCTCTCTCTCTCTCTCACTCTCACTCTCACTCTCTTTCTCTAACTCTCTTTCTCTTCACCTCTCTCTCTATCTACCTATCTGTGTATCTTTCACCATTCCTCTCCCACTCTCTTTCTCTCTTTTGTATCTCTCTCTCTCTCTCTCTCTCTCTCTCTCTCTCTCTCTCTCTCTCCATCACTGTGACATCGCAACTGTGCTGATGACGTGTTTCCTACTCCTGTGCCTGCCAGTTTGTCAGTCTGTCGGTCTGTCTGTCTCTCTGCCCGCCTGTCTGTCTGCTGAGAACATAAACAGGGTTACGATTCAAGGAGACCTGCAGAAGTGATCGGACTGGTCTAGAACCTCCCCATGCTTTCTCTTTCGTCGATATACTGATATGCTGTTCAAGTAGACCCTACATGTGTATGTCATACGATGCATACAGGCCGGACATATCTGTAACTGATCTATAGGGATGTATATAGATAGGCCTATGAGCAATGTATGTGCTCTGTTTTTCTGTAACTGTGTAGGCCTATTTGTATGTGTAGTATAACGGTGGTCTGTCCGTTTCTCATCTTTAAGCGTGCATGGAAGTAAATAATATGCATGTGGCCTAAAACGTGTTAGGCCTATGTATCTTTATGTATTATCTATAACGCTGTAATGTATATAATGTATCTGAATGTGATCTATAACGGTCTCCGTGCTTCCTTGTGACAGCGGGAACTTCTGTCTGACCGCCTGTGGCTCACAGCGGCTGTGCAGACTAACATAGTTTTCTTGTCTTCTCAACTGTTCCGAAATCTAAGTGCATCTTCCGAAATGTTACACACGGATTGTATATATATGAACAACATCGTTCTTTAAACTTGAACTTGTGTTATGTTTGTGTTGGTGTCTGTGTCCTACCGGAGACTTTGGGGTCGGCGGCTCTCCGTCGGGATCGCAGCCGGGAGAAGGTTCTCTTCAGCAGGGGCTCGGCCATACTCCCTCAAGCTGACGCCGAGCACACTGAACGGACTTTGTTTAAGTTTGACTAACTAGTTTAGTTTGTCCTGCTAGTCCTCTTTCTCCTCCATTGCGCTCCCTCTGTCCTGGCTCACCCCAGGGACGTCCTCCTTCAACCTCTCTTTCGCTCTCTGTGTCTCTCTCTCTTTCGCTCTCTCTCTCTCTCAACAGGAAATGAATTCCACAGATTTTTCCTCCCCCCCGACCACTTCTAGAAGGGGGAAGAGGGGGGCGAGTGGGACAGCGTGTGTGTGTGTGTGTGTGTGTGTGTGTGTGTGTGTGTGTGTGTGTGTGTGTGTGTGTGTGTGTGTGTGTGTGTGTGTGTGTGTGTGTGTGTGTGTGTGTGTGTGTGTGATGGCGTGCGTGCGTGTGGGGGAAGAGTTTAGGGGGAACTACTTTTACATTCAGAATGACTAGTATAATATAAGTTTTGATCAATGTTTATTCAGGTTAATGAAACGTAGTTCTCTTTCTAAATGGTCTGCATACATGCACATGATTACGCTTGTAGTCGTCACGGAACACCCAGGCCCCTGTCTCATCAGTCAATCGATCAATCAATGCCATCAAGGTCAGTGTGGCTATATGAGCGGGCACGGCCGGCTGCAGAGTATACCTACTGGAAGTAGCAATGTTTAGTTCGTTCTTTTATTCGGTTAAATTGATCGCTTATATCTTTATTATGCCTACTTCTAATCGTCTCTACATTACAGCCTTTGTGTATCATCGTATCACTCTGCTGTATTCCTACTAGTCATCTTATTGACTCAACCTTAACAGCCACTTATCAACTGATTCAGTCAACTTTATTGCTCATCCTTTTATTACCTCAACTGTAAAAAAGTCGTCTAGTTAAGAGGTTCAGACATGTTGTGGAGTATCTTTCTTTATTGGGATATTAACACACCACGGCCACAAGGTGGTGCTGCGATTCTTAGATCTTCCGAAACTTGTGGCGTACCTATCACAAACATGTAACGCTCTATTAAGAAAGTTTCTACCAATGGTTTCACGTAGGTAGGCCTACTTTAAAACGTATGTTGACAATAAACACAATTGGTCAATGTCAAAAAAATAAAGAAAGAAACAAACGCTTCAGCCGTGCTTATTGTTTTACATAGTCTTCTAGAGCACTACAATAGGTTAAGAGCTGATATTGGGCCTTGGTATATGTATATATATTTAAACAGTAACGGTAGCATATATGGGCATAGGCCTTGAATGGGCCTTTATATGTGACTGAGTCGCAATGTCGTCACATGGCCACTAGGCGTCACCGTCACGGTGCGCATCTTGGCTGGAGCCTGCTCCCTATCCGTAAGAGCCCGTTAACACACACACACACACACACACACACACACACACACACACACACACACACACACACACACACACACACACACACACACACACACACACACACACACACACACACACACACACACACACACACACACACACACACACACACACACACACACACACACACACACACACACAGGTGTCTCTCTCTCTCTCGCCCCGGGCGTCGCCTCCAGCTTACCGGGCGACTCACGTGGTCCGCGGGTTCTCGGTGACGATGGAAGGAAGTGATCTCGAGCTCGGTTCTCTGATCCTGACGTCTTACTTCACCGCTCATATTTTATTCACTCACTTTTACGCACAGCATGTAGGCTGCTCTTATCAGAATAGATGATGAGCTGTTATGCTACATGATAATAATCCCGCCTCTTTGTGGACGAACCGTCAAAGTGAATACATTTTCCCGGGAATAAAGCAGAATAAAGAGGAGTGAGGCGTTTAAAGAGACTATTAAACTCAGTTTTATAAGGGCCTTAAACATCAAAGACACCTGGTCGACTGCTTATTAATTTAATTAATTGGCCAAAGGGCCAATTTTCCCTTAATTCGGCGCTCTAAAAGAGAATTTAGTGAAAATGCTTGACTTTATTTTTAATTGGACGCCGATTTGTTGGACATCTGGACAAGGGAATGAAATCTGACACGCGCAGGTCCCAGTGGCGGGAGATACTTCGCGCCTGTTAATTAGCGCGGGGCCATGTTTAATTAAAACCAATTAAAATTTCTAGAATGAGCTAATTGAAGCGCGCGCTGCTTCCACTCTAATCAGCCTCACGCGCCCCCCACACGCGCTCTGCTCGCAACCTTTGATTTGGAAACAAGACGGAGCCTCGCGAGGATCCAGATCACAGCAGGTGGTGATTCACCAGGAGATCAGATCAAGTCCCGCGGGCCTGAGCCCATCAGGGAGGGCCTCGTGCTTCTTGTTCTGACACATTCGGTTGAAGGTCGAATTCTGAACTATCTTACTGCTTTAAGTGAGGTAATTTACCAAGGAGTCTTTTAGGAAGGGATTTTATCAAGGACTTTTAAGGACTCTTATGAGTTCCTTTAGTAAGAGCCCTTAGTAAAGGCTTTTAGTAGGCCTAGTCCTTATAGGACCTTTAGCAGGGATCTTCATAAGGGCTTTTAGAGACTTTAGTAATTGCTATTTTTAAGGACAGTAGTAAGGACCTTAGAGAGGCCCTTAAGAAAGGGCTTTTGAAATGGACACTGTAAGAGCCGTTGGTGGACCTTAAGTAAGAGCCTATAGTAAAGGCATGAAGTGAGGGATTTTAGTAAGGGCCTTAATCAAGCCCTTAATGAAGGGCGGTTAAGGGACTTTATATGGCTTTAAGTAAAAGCTTTTAGTAAGGGATTTCAATAAATGGTAAAGATTTTTAGTAGATCCTTAAGGCCCATCAGTAAGGACTTTTTGTAAAGATCTTTAGTAAGGGCCTTAAGAAAATACTTTTAGGATCTTAAACTTATATATTTGGTTTATCTTGTTATTCTTCTGCAAATTATTGTATAGGCTATTTTACTTAATCTGTCCATCCCTCGGAAGACAGAATCGATTTTCAATGAATTTTTCTTTAAACAGGCATACTTCTAACTCTTCCTCTCTTTATTTTTAAAAAGCCGCTGTGGTCCTCCTTGTGAGTGCTTGCTTGCCGCAAAAAGATCTCTTCTGAGAGGTCATCGGTTCCGTCCCGGGGCCGCAAGGCGGCGCTGTTTCCTCACTGAGCGGATGCACCGCTGCGGCGGGGAATTCCCTTAGCTCCCCTCCTCCCCTCCCCTCCTCCTCCCGTCCTCCCTGCCTCCCGTCCTCTCCCATCCCACCATCCCGGCTCCCGGCTCCAGGCTCCCGGCTCCCTCCTCCACCTCCCCATTCTCTCCTTCTCCTCCCCTCCTCTCCACCTCCCCTCCTGCCCCACCGCCTCCTCCTCCTCCTCCCCCTCCTCCTCCTCCTTCCCCTCCTCCTTCCCCTTCTCCTCAACCCCCACTTACATCCCCTCTCCTTCCCCGGCTCCTCCTCCCCCTCTCCTCCTCCCCCTCTCCTCCTCCCCCTCTCCTCCGGGGCCAAACGGAGCGCTCTTGCTTGTTGTTCGGTTCTCTGTGTTTTTGTCGGGCTGGGAACAGCTCATTATTTATTTATGGGACACAGAACGGTTTCTTTGAAAGAATTTCCCCCTTGTTTAGATTTTTAAAGCGATCACCATTAGACGGAGAATGTTAAGACAGAAACAAATTATTTGATTTGATGATTTTAACGCCAATGGGGATTTAGTGTTTAGTGCTTTATCTACAACTCGAAAGATAAAAATCGGACAAACTAAAACAACCTTTCATTCAGATGGTTTTACTTTTTACCGATTGGCCTCCATGGTGGAATAAAATATCTGAACATATTAAAACGCAATATATAAATAAAGAACACATGCTATTTGTACTGAAAGGCAAACAATAAAAATTAAACATCCACCATCAAATGAACAGATCATGACATACGGCCGACAAATGGTATCGATTACCGCTTTGATCTGTTGATGAAGTCAGCCATCCGTTGGGAGGATATTTTCTCTCTCCCTCTCTCTCTCTCTCTCTCTCTCTCTCTCTCTCTCTCTCTCTCTCTCTCTCTCTCTCTCTCTCTCTCTCTCGCTCGCTCTGTCTCTCTCAATATCTATCTGTCTGTCTGTGGGATGGTATTGATATTTTATCATCATTTGCAGCGGCTTTCTGTGTAAAGTTGTTCGATATATATATATATATATATATATATATATATATATATATATATATTATAACAACAGACGGTATGAAAGACAGAATGTATAAAAGGTAAGGACAGAGTTTGAGTGGCGTCCGACAATCTCCGTGTGTGTCTCCGTGCGTGTGTTTCGGTGTGTGCGCTGGGACGGCGTGTGTGTGTGTTTAGTGTTCAATGACTGAACGCTTCTTAGCCAGTTGGATCAGAACATTGCTGTTGTGTGCGTGTGTGTGTGTGTGTGTGTGTGTGTGTGTGTGTGTGTGTGTGTGTGTGTGTGTGTGTGTGTGTGTGTGTGTGTGTGTGTGTGTGTGTGTGTGTGTGTGTGTGTGTGTGTGTGTGAGAGAGAGAGATGGGCTGTTCGCTCGCGCCCGGGTGCGTGCGTGTGTGTTTACTGTGAGTCTTTGCGTGCGTGACAGCTGGCCCATCTGACTTTGCGGTGACATCTGGGAAACCCACTGGTGTGTGGCACGCGCGTCGGTTGATGTCGCTATTTAAATGCAAATAGGGACATGTCTGTGTGTGTGCGGGCGCGCACGCCGCATCGTAGATGAATTGTGCGACGTAAATCCACACAAAAGGAAACACTTCACACACACTAACGAGAGCCGTTTAGACTCCACTCTCTCACACACATGCGGACACACCAGCCGTTTAGACTCCAGAATTATTACTGCTATTATTACTAGAATTACTACTATTATTGCTACTATTAAAAGAAGTATAGTAGTTATAATAATATTAATGATAATATTTCTTTATTAATATTAGTGTGCTATTATTGTAATTAGAATGGTTGCCTATCATCATTATTTGCTAAAATATTGTTATTACAAATTGGGTTAGCTGCCAGTGAGTGAAACATTAAATATTGCATCAACTATGGGTTTTACGTTTTATTAATGGGAATGTATTGCAAAGCTGTTTAAGTTTCAGCTCTACAAATTATGTACTGCAATTATGTAGCCACACCGTCGTAACTAAAAATGTTGTTAATTATCTTATTGTGCTTGTATTATTATTTATTTTATTAACATTTTGGCTGTCCCGTTGAATATGTTAAACTGGTTAACAGTAATTGATTTCCAGAAAACGTCCCCGTTAATCAGGAGGTGCGTGCGGCGCGCGAAGCTTCAAAGGCTCGAGCAGAACTGTTCCTCACTTGGGCTCGTGCCGGCGTCCTCGCTGACTGCAGCCTCGCGAAGGAAGGTGGGTGGAGGGTGCGCGCGCCGTCGCCTTTTCAGACGGCTCCTCGCGAAGATTTGCATTAATTTTCCCGCTAATAGAATATCCCCGTGCGCGAAGGGGCCAGCTGCCTATGTTGTAAAAGACAAAAATATATATAAAAAGCAAAAATAATGGGAAAAGAATGGACCGAAGACAAACAATCGTAAAATTGAAGGACAAAATATATAAGAGTAAGTAAATAAAATAAGGAAAATGAGGAGGAAGGAAACAAATAAAGGGAAGCCAAATCCACCGTTCCGTCCGTGATGTCGCCGACCCCGGGATCGCTTCACCGGCAGCCGCCCCGGCTTCATCATTTAAAACCGGATCATATCCCATCTTCAACATATCACCCAACTGAAACGGTTTTAAAAGTCAGTTTAGTTAGATTTAAAAGAGCCACCTTCATTAGGAAAAAAATATGGCTTGTCGTCCTTTAAATGCCATATACGGCCAAAGATGAGAGGATAGTTCTCTAGTGATTATAGCATAATACTTTGCAAGCGTGTCACTCCAACACAACACTGATTTATCGATCTATTGATTTAAAAAGCAGACAGGTCATTGGTAAAATTCAAGGAGCGATAAATAATGTGCAGATAACGTGGCGTCTGTCACAGAGAGGACTCTTTTAAAAGAGGCCATTAAATAAAAGATGACATACCTACCTTTATTCAATTAGAGCGCTTGCTGAACGGACGTGGCGGAGGAGGAAGAAGAAGCGCGCGGACAGTTAAATCACTTAACCCGCGGAGCACGAGACAGATTGACATAAAGCACACTTAAACTCCTCTCTCCTCCTGTCTTCTCCTCTCCTCTCATCGCCTCTCCTCTTCTACTCTCCTCTGTTAGTTTCTCCTCTCTCTTCATGCCGGTCCGGTTACACCCCTCGGTTCCCCGGTGGCTCGCGGGGCTTCACGCGGCTCATATCCCTCGACGGCCTCACGCCTCGAGCCAAGACTTTCCAGCTGATCAGTGACGCGAAGAAACGATGTACAGGATGACTACCTGTCCACCAACACACCTGTGTTGTATAGGTTTGTAGCCGTCTCAATACACTCCCCTATCACAGCTAGAGATCGTCACCTCGATTACAGGTATATATCGTCTACCAACACACCTTTAGTACAGGCCTGTACCTAGCAACACAACTGAATTATGTATGTCTGAGGGCCTACCATTACACGTGGATTACAGATATGCAGTACCAATACACCTGGATTGCAGATACAATACACCTGGATTACAGATATGCAGTACCAATACACCTGGATTACAGATATGTATCAATACACCTGGATTAAAGATATGCAGTATCAATACACCTGGATTACAGATATGTAGTATCAATACACCTGGATTACAGACACACCTGGATTACATGTGTACCGGTCTACCAATACACCTGGATTACAGACACACCTGGATTACATGTGTACCGGTCTACCAATACACCTGGATTACAGACACACCTGGATTACATGTGTACCGGTCTACCAATACACCTGGATTAAGTCTCCCTGTCTACACATCTGACCCCACACGTCCTGAACTCCAAACGTGCAAGTACCTGTACCGACGCAGACCATGTGTGTTGGTAAACGGCTCCAGGTGTTTATATCGGTTTAGTCCAGTTCAGGAGAGAGGAGGGAGGGTGCATCGGCTGGAGGCCATGGTTACAACAACACAAAAACAATACATTTGTAACAACGAACAAACAACATGCCTGTCTTAAAAAACATTGTGTAGTGAGTGTGTTGTGAATATTGTGTTGAAGATAGTAGTGTTGTGTGTGTGTGTGTATGTGTGTGTGCGTGTGTGTGTGTGTGTGTATACGGTCAGATGTTGCGTATCGTGTATGTCGTGTCGTGTTGTGTTTGTGTAGTGATGTGATGTTGATTGGTCTCGAGGTTAAATCAGTCTGAATAAACAAAAGCTGCAGGTCGCAGGGGTCTCGTGCCTAGAGTGGAAACCGCTTCCACGCGCCCCTCATTTCTCCCTTCTGTCTTCTGCGAGACTGACAGGATGGCGCGCTCAGTAGCGAAATCTCTCTCTCACACACAGATGCACGCACACACACGCTGCGCACGCACGCACACGCACACGCACGCACACGCACACACACACACACACACACACACACACACACACACACACACACACACACACACACACACACACACACACACACACACACACACACAATCGCTCTGTTCCATATTTGGGCACGGCACGCCTCCTCTCGTGCGTCACAGGGTGACCGGAGGATCCCGGGGGTTTTTCGGTTCGGCTCGCGGGGAAAAGCTCCAGTCCTGTGGGATGCAGGACTGAGAGTGTCTCCCTCTCCGCTACACCCAGCCCCGGTACCCGGTACCCCGTACCCGCTCACCCTAACTGTTATGCCTATTATTATTTACACCGTGTTTATCTCTCTACAAGAAACCGCCACTTTGTGCCAGAATATCGTTTCTCTCTATTCCTTCTTTCTTCACTCAGTGGACTTTTATTCTCCCCGCTAGATTCTCCAAACTCTCGTTTACCCCCACCTAGGCTCACTATCAAATATCCATGTCAAATTAAAGACGGTAGTCCATTTAATCCACGGTTCCCGCGTCACCCGCGCGCTTTAACCTGCCACGGCTCGAGCAGGTGAAGGGCGAGTCGCGTGCTGGAGAACAACTTTTGGGTCTCGTGCAGCAGACGCGTCGGGTGAATCCGGATCGATCCTGATCGATCAAGAGATCCTCACGACACTTCAGGACTCCGCGGCTCGTGAGATGTTCGGGATCCAGGAGTCCGTCCCACGCGGAGGGATGAAAGAGGAGCCGCTCGGCGGGATGACCGCCGTGCGCTCGTGGATGCACTCGAGCGGCGTGGTGGACGCCAACACCGCCGCGCAAAGGTAAGGACTCACCGTTTATCGGTTTTCATCCATCATCTCTCGTTTATCTTCACTCTACTGCTTTATCGCATCGATCCAAATAGGCCAAATCTTGGTTGAGGTCAAGTGGCTCGCAGACGTTAAATGCGAAGGGTTCCTGACACCTGGAGACGGGCCGGTCCTCATTGTTCTTAGAGCGTGAAGCGGCGGCCAAGTCTTGTGTATGACGGTCCGGTCCAAGACCTCCGTGTTGTCCGCGCGCCACGGTGACTTATAACTAGAGCATGGGGATCGGGTCACCGGACCTGAAAGGGGACATGATCCTGACATAATTAATCTCATTTGCATAAAGTCTTGACCATTTATCACCTCGAGCGCCACCCGAGGGACGCTCTATAATTATGATCTGGTCCGTTTTAGTTTGTTAGAATTAAGTCTGCACCTCGAAGTAAACCGCAACGCTCCAGAAGACATGATAATAAATGTATGCATTTTTGTGAAAAATGCATTTTAAAGCTTAAAAAGAAACCACCCCACAGGCTGCTCCATAAAGGTTACAACTTTTGTGTTTAATAACTGCCATCAAATTACTTTTTGCAATCCTCAGGCAACCAAAATGACGATAATCATTTAATAAACGCATAAAATAGCCCATGACTGCGTGTTCAACGGTTTTAATGAAACGTGTTGAGACCCATGTCAAGGTCACCCGTAGCGTTAGAGGTCTGTCTGTTAACCACCGAGCCTTCTCTCCCCGCGTGCCCGCAGCGGGGTCGCCCTGGCCCGGGCGCACTACGAGAAGCAGCCGCCCTCCAACCTCCGGAAGTCCAACTTCTTCCACTTTGTGCTCGCGCTGTACGACCGGCAGGGCCAGCCTGTGGAGGTGGAGAGGACCGCCTATGTGGACTTTGTGGAGAAAGACAAGGTGGGACAGAGATATATGGAGATATTATAATGCCATGTAGCTCCAGGCGCGCCGCATCAAACACACCGTTAGTCCTTGTGTCCTTCCGTTTACTTTTGAAAATAGCCTGAAGCATATAGCCTACAACTAAATCTAACATGGTCAATTATTTTTTAAAAGCCTTAGAAATTGTCTTTAGAACTCAACTGTGCAATTCAGTAGTAAGCAAGTAAGTGAATCTTTATTTATACAGCCTATATCTAAATCTTAAAACAATTGAATTAACAAAACAATTGAATTAAAAAAACAAAAATTAGTTGCAGGACCCTAGCCCCCATTATCCAGCATTATATGAAGATACATAATATTCACTTCAAGTGTGTTTTCTGCTAATTACCCTTGTATTTAATGTGTGTGTTAAAGATATGTGTCTTACTTGTGTGTGTGTTTAGGAGCCCAACAGCGAAAAGACCAACAACGGAATTCACTACAAACTTCAACTCCTTTACAGTAATGGTAAGACTAAATATTTAATTTAATACACTTGACATCAGAAGATGACATTTACCAAATTACCATATGATTGAGTAATGTTGGAAAAGGATTAAACACATTTTACGCGCAGATCAAGTGGCCGACAGAAGTAAAGTATTTGCATGAAATGAATTCCGCGACATAACCGCAGGACGGTGGCTATGATTATTATAATGAATATGATGTTGGTAATTATAATTAATAAGTTATTCTCTGGGGTCCGGACAAGCGGGTAGAATTTAAATCGTGTGTTAGGCCTATGACGTGAATTATTCTCAAGGGGAGAAGATTGTCATGTGTGATGTAAAGACTGTCTTCTTTTTTTTTGCGTGTGTGCGCTTGCGTGTGTCCGTGTCTGTGTTTTTGTGTCTGCATTCGTGTGCGTGCGTGCGTGTACGTGTGTGTGCGTGTGTGTGTGTGTGTGTGTGTGTGTTTTTTCTTAGGTGTCCGGACCGAACAAGACCTGTTCGTCCGCCTCATAGACTCAATGACGAAGCAGGTGAGAATACTCTAGTCCTAAAATAATTGTAATCATAACAAAGGCCTAATAATATATAAAACGATAGTGATAAAAATAGAATTAAATGTATTATAATTAGCAAATCAAAAATCATGGATTGTTATTATCATTTGGCGATCAGATGTTACTTCTTAAATATAACTGACGTTTTTCATTTCAAATCCACTCCGCGGACAGGGGGTTCATTCTGGTGTTAGGTGATGTTTTAGTAAATTAGATTTGCTCGGTTAGTTAAATGGTGAAGTTCAATTGACGGTTTAAACGGAGCTCTGCCGTGCGTGATCGAGACCGGATCTATCTCTGAGACACACAATCACACACACACACGCACACACACACACACACACACACACACACACACACACACACACACACACACACACACACACACACACACACACACACACACACACACACACACACACACACACACACACACTCACACACTCATACGCACACTCAGCGGACCTCTGGGAAAGCTGTCTGTTTCATTCACGCGTGGCGGTGCTTAGTCGCCCAGTGACTCAAGCACACAGACATTCCGATAAACCCTGTGATGAAAATATCTGATTTAAATGAAATGTTTTTCCAGAACATGATTCTAAATGTGTTAAAATGAAACAGCCAAAAATGAATCAATGTGAACCGAATAACAATAGGAGAGAGGACAAGAGAGGAGAGGAGAGGAGAAAAGAGGACAAGAGAGGAGAGGAGAGGAGAGGAGAGGAGAGGAGAGGAGAGA